>NW_013898433.1:0-257 GCF_000517525.1 Limulus polyphemus
CTCTGCACTAACCCATTCACTTAATTGGGTGTAACAACTTCTACAAACCTCTGCACTAACCCATTCACATAATTGGGTATAACAACTTCTACAAACCTCTGCACCAACTTATTCACTTAATTGGGTGTAACATCTTCTACAAAACTCTGCACTAGCTCATTCACTTAATTGGGTTTAACAACTTCTACAAAACTCTGCGCCATCCATTCACTTAATTGGGTATAACAACATCTACAAAACTCTACTCCATCCATTCA
>NW_013898434.1:0-257 GCF_000517525.1 Limulus polyphemus
TTATCATTGTCAACGTAGTCTTAACAAAGAAACCTTATTATTATTATCAGTTTAGTCCTAACAAAGAAACCTTATTATTATCAGTTTAGTCCTAACAAAGAAACCTTATTATTATCACTGATGTCCTAACAAAGAAACCTTATCATTATCACTGAAGTCCTAACAAAGAAACCTTATTATTATCACTGAAGTCCTAACAACGAAACCTTATTATTGTCACTGAAGTCTTAACAAAGAAACCTTATCATTATCACTGT
>NW_013898435.1:0-257 GCF_000517525.1 Limulus polyphemus
TACGTTCACTGTGTGCTTTCAGTTAAACATCCTCTAGGAAAATCGACTGTGATTCTATTTGCACAAGTATGTACACTGTGTGCTTTCAGTTAAACATCCTCTAGGAAAATCGACTGTGATTCTATCTGCACAAGTATGTACACTGTGTGCTTTCTGTTAAACATCCTCTAGGAGAATAGACTGTGATTCTATCTGCACAATAAGGAACACTGTGTGCTTTCTGTTAAAGTTCCTTTAGGAAAATCGACTGTGATTCT
>NW_013898436.1:0-460 GCF_000517525.1 Limulus polyphemus
GATATAATAACACCAACTTCTGATAGTGATGAATAGGTCTACGATTACCCTAATCTTACCTGGACCAAATATGGACCAAATCCAGACACAGAATCGGTATCAACATAAAAGTTATCTTACAAACACCGCTATCCGTAACTGTATGCAGTTCACTTAAATTCAAGCAAAATTTAAGGTACTAGTTTTTTTTATAAGTATTTATATTTCTCTTTTTTTCTTATATTCAGTGTTTGTAACCGATTCTTTCAATGAAGATTCTATTTAGTAATAGTATTTGTACGTCTCTGTTCATTTGTTAATTTCCCGTAGAAATTCTTTCCGAAGAACTTCAGCGATACAAGTCTTTTCTTAAATAAAACTAGTTTATTCCTTCTCAATTCAACTTTGCAATACACTTAATTTCCACAGTCACTTTAAGTTAAACACGAGCTATAAATCACAACGAACGATTCACGCACGT
>NW_013898437.1:0-256 GCF_000517525.1 Limulus polyphemus
AAAGGACGATCTATTGTCTTTTACACAAGGAGGATACATTGACCATCGACTTAATCAGCCCCAGACAATGGCAAGCCCCTTACAGAGCCCGCAGCTAAACCCTAATGCAGACATATTCAGTCCTGTTAGAAGTCACATCCCAGATATGAATGTCAGTAATAGGAGTGATCCAGTGCGAAGGAAGCCACAGGAATTCGATGGGAAGGTACCATGGGAAGCATATAGAGAACAATTCGAGCTACTGGCAGAGATGAAT
>NW_013898438.1:0-257 GCF_000517525.1 Limulus polyphemus
TTGTTGTACCAAATAACGCTAAAGATGAGTATGGTGGTTACAAATACGGTAACTGAGTTACACCTAGTTGATAGTGGAGTTGTTGTACCAAATAACGCTAAAGATGAGTATGGTGGTTATAAATTCTGTAACTAGAGTTACACCTAGGTTTTCATGGAGTAGTTGTACCAAGTAAGCCTAAAAATGAGTATTGTGGTTATAAAATTGGAAACTAGAGTTACACCTAGGTGTTCTTTGAGTAGTTGTACCAAGTAAGG
>NW_013898439.1:0-258 GCF_000517525.1 Limulus polyphemus
AGTTGATACAAGTAGTGTGACGAGTGTGCACGTGGTTACACAACTTTGTGATAGAGAAGACGTGTGCGCATATTGTGTGTGCTTCTATAAATATTTGTGTGTTGTACATATGTGTTTATATATTTATATTTAAATCTGGAGCCCTGGTTCAATACACGGATTAAACCCGAACAGGCGACTTTTTGCGACTTTGGATATCAGAGCGCTTTTTGTTTAAGTACCTGCAATGAAATGTCCAAGAAAAGCGATTACGAGCCT
>NW_013898440.1:0-275 GCF_000517525.1 Limulus polyphemus
AAGACTTTCAAAATAGAGATCTTTTTAACAAAATTCCCAATAGTTATTTCATAATCTCTTATCAAAATTTCGGGTAGTGTGGTTTTACTGTTGTTGTTTTTTTGTCTTCAATTATATTATAAACAAAGAAGAGCTTTAAGAATAATATCATTCAAACAAAATTCCAACAATAAAAGGCCATGAAGTCTTCTTAAAAAATAAACTCCACCGTTTGAATTGTTTTTACTCTGGGTTAGCGAAAGTTCTTTTTTTTTAGCATTTATAGTGACATAATG
>NW_013898441.1:0-275 GCF_000517525.1 Limulus polyphemus
CCAATATGTTTTTTTTCATGTTATTAAGAAAAAAAGGCTTACTTTACTAAAGTATATTACTGGATTAGTTACACGTGTATATGGTTTACAAAAACATAGTTTTTGGCTTTTCTTTGCATATAGACGCTTGATACATTAAGAACGACTGAAATAATAATTTGAGTAATAATTAATATGTATTTGTTACTTTATAGATTTAATAGATATTTGATGTTACTTTATTGACGTTTTTACGCTTATACTGTGAGGTAATAATGGCTGCTGCTATGATTTTG
>NW_013898442.1:0-256 GCF_000517525.1 Limulus polyphemus
AATCTTTAAATCTTGTGTCTTCTTATTGACAGTACACAGTATCATTAAATCTTGATTCTTTTTATTGACAGTACACAGTATCGTTAAATCTTGTGTCTTCTTATTGACAGTACACAGTATCATTAAATCTTGTGTCTTCTTATTGACAGTACACAGTATCGTTAAATCTTGTGTCTTCTTATTGACAGTACACAGTATCGTTAAATCTTGTGTCTTCTTATTGACAAGACACATTATTGTTAAATCTTGTGTTTTC
>NW_013898443.1:0-257 GCF_000517525.1 Limulus polyphemus
ATATAGAAGTGGAGTACAGAAACAGCCAGATGCTCATGTTATTAAGATAGATACACAGTCATGATATAGAAGTGGAGTACAGAAACAGCCAGATGCTCAAGTTATTAAGATAGATACACAGTCATGATATAGAAGTGGAGTACAGAAACAGCTAGATGCTCATGTTATTAAGATAGATACACAGTCGTGATATAGAAGTGGAGTACAAAAACAGCCAGATGCTCATGTTATTAAGATAGATGCACAGTCGTGATATA
>NW_013898444.1:0-256 GCF_000517525.1 Limulus polyphemus
ATTATTAGGACAATTTTTATCACCTCCCTTGAAAAGAGGAGTTACATTAGCTAACTTCCAATCCTCTGGTCCTTGCCCACTATTCAAGAGTTGACAAAAATAGTAATAAGTAGCTCACATATTCAATCTTTAACCTCCTTCAAAACCATTGGGAAAAATATTATCTGGCCCAGGAGACTTATCATTTTTTAAACTTCCCAATTGTTTATTAACCAGCTCAGAATTAATGCAGCCATCTTATTTGATCTCGTTTCCA
>NW_013898445.1:0-257 GCF_000517525.1 Limulus polyphemus
CTATGTGCAAATGACATGTTAAAGCTTCAGTCATTTCTTAGTGAGGTTCTACTGGTGCATTAACATGTTAATCAGCAGAGACTATAACTATGTGCAAGTGACATGTTAAAGCTTCAGTCATTTCTTAGTGAGGTTCTACTGGTGCATTAACATGTTGATCAGCAAAGACTATAACTGTGTGCAAGTGACATGTTAAAGCTTCAGTCATTTCTTAGTGAGGTTCTACTGGTGCATTAACACGTTGATCAGCAGAGACT
>NW_013898446.1:0-303 GCF_000517525.1 Limulus polyphemus
TAACAATCACATCAGTAATAGTAACTTCATCAAGGGCTTCACTGTTTCCCTTCTCAAAACCGAATAGAGTTTCTTCTTCGACAGTGGCTTTTTCAGGTAACACGTCTTCAGCAGCGTCATTTGTTCCACTGTTCACTTCATCCCAACTGAAATGTCCTGGACCGTGATAACACCAAAGCCTGTTGGCATGCGCCACCTTTGGCTTACCTCGCTGGCCACATTTTATCCGAAAAGTCACGTCTGAGAGACGATCCACCTCCATGGGAAGGCCCATATGACATAAAGACAACTTAGGAGACTTCC
>NW_013898447.1:0-359 GCF_000517525.1 Limulus polyphemus
CTCTGTTTCATGTCATCAGTCTGACTGAAGTGTACCTTCTTTAAATAAACCACTCTGTTTCATGTCATCAGTCTGACTGAAGTGTACCTTCTTTAAATAAATCACCTCTGTTTCATGTCCTCAGTCTGACTGAAGTGTACCTTCTTTAAATAAACCACTCTGTTTCATGTCATCAGTCTGACTGAAGTGTACCTTCTTTAAATAAATCACTCTGTTTCATGTCATCAGTCTAACTGAAGTGTACCTTCTTTAAATAAACCACTCTGTTTCATGTCATCAGTCCAACTGAAGTGTACCTTCTTTATAGAAACCACTCTGTTTCATGTCATCAGTCTAACTGAAGTGTACCTTCTTGAAAT
>NW_013898448.1:0-256 GCF_000517525.1 Limulus polyphemus
TACACAGTATCGTTAAATCTTGTGTCTTCTTATTGACAGTACACAGTATCGTTAAATCTTGTGTCTTCTTATTGACAGTACACAGTATTGTTAAATCTTGTGTCTTCTTATTGACAGGACATATTATTGTTAAATCTTGTGTTTTCTTACTGAGAGAACACATTATCGTTAAATCTTGTGTGTTCTTATTGATAGTACACAGTATTTATAAATCTTGTGTCTTCTTATTGACAGAACACAGTATCGTTAAATCTTG
>NW_013898449.1:0-257 GCF_000517525.1 Limulus polyphemus
ACAGTACACAGTATTGTTAAATCTTGGGTCTTTTTATTGACAGTACACAGTATCGTTAAATCTTGTGTCTTCTTATTGACAGTACACAGTATCGTAAAATCTTGTTGACTTCTTATTGAAAGGACACATTATTCTTAAATATTATTTTCTTACTGACAGTACACATTATCGTTGAATATTGTGTCTTCTTATTGACAGTACACAGTATCGTTAAATCTTGTGTCTTCTTATTGACAGTACACAGTATCGTTAAATAT
>NW_013898450.1:0-257 GCF_000517525.1 Limulus polyphemus
GTTTATATTAGGTCGTCAAAAAATCAATGTCGCGTTTTGGAACACTTTCATTAACAGCCCCCCCCAAAAAAAAAACAAACGTATGTCGTGTATAATAGTTAAACGAACCGCCTAAACGTCATGTTAGTGTAGCCTATATAATATGTAAAGTTTAGTATAGTCTAATCCCTTATAGTGATGGCACACGACGAGACACACATTCGGCATGTAATGCTGTTGGAGTTCAAGAAGGGAAACAACGCCCCTGTAACCACAAT
>NW_013898451.1:0-258 GCF_000517525.1 Limulus polyphemus
AACACACAACAATACTTATATTCTAAATGTGTCTAACACACAAAAATACTCATCCTATAAACGTGTCTAACACACAACAATAATCATCCTCAAAATGGCATACTGGTAAAACCAATACAGCTTTTCAACAATTTACTGTTATGTATGTATTTTTCTATTCATTTTTAATAATTTAATTTTAAGTTGGCAAAGTGAATTCCAATTTGGTATTTTGTTGTTAGTTACTGAAACAATTTTACTCAATTTAATCTTAACTTT
>NW_013898452.1:0-477 GCF_000517525.1 Limulus polyphemus
AAAACCTTTACTTACATCACATTATGACAACTGAGGATGAGACAGTCAACAAATTCAATTTAACTAAGCCTACTTATCTTGTTCCAAAAACCATTTCCTGTCATACTAAAACATGTGGTGGAAGTTGTTCACAAAAACCTTTCCTGTCATACTAAAACATGTGGTGGAAGTTGTTCACAAAAACCTTTTCTTACATCACATTATGACAACTGAGGATGAGACAGTCAACAAATTCAATTTAACTAAGCCTACTTTATCTTTGTTCCAAAAACCATTTCCTGTCATACTAAAACATGTGGTGAAAGTTGTTCACAAAAACCTTTTCTTACATCACATTATGACAACTGAGGATGAGACAGTCAACAAATTCAATTTAACTAAGCCTACCTTATCTTGTTCCAAAAACCATTTCCTGTCATACTAAAACATGTGGTGAAAGTTGTTCACAAAAAACCTTTTCTTACATCACATTATGAC
>NW_013898453.1:0-256 GCF_000517525.1 Limulus polyphemus
CACGCCACAAGCTTCTCGAACGTTCACGTCCCTTCCTGAAATATCGGGAGTTTACTAGATCTCGGTATTCTTTTATATATAAGACGGTCACAACGTGATGGCAATAAGGTAACGAGTAATTGAACTACAGAAAGAGAGAATATTGTTGATCACATTAGAAGTTCGTTGTGAATTATAGCGTTTGTTATAGAGCGACTGTTGAAATTAAGTGTATCACAAAATTGTATTCAGAAAGAATAAAACTTTACGGTAAGAA
>NW_013898454.1:0-356 GCF_000517525.1 Limulus polyphemus
TATTGTTCACAACGTCAGTACTTAGTAAATAGAGTGTTGTTCACAACGTCAGTACCTAGTAAATAGAGTGTTGTTCACAACGTCAGTACTTAGTAAATAGAGTGTTGTTCACAACGTCAGTACCTAGTAAATAGAGTGTTGTTCACTACGTCAGTACCTAGTAAATAGAGTGTTGTTCACTACGTCAGTACCTAGTAAATAGAGTGTTGTTCACTACGTCAGTACCTAGTAAATAGAGTGTTGTTCACAACGTCAGTAGACCACTGAAGTATTGTTCTTCTATATTACAACGTCAGTACTTAGCAAATAGAGTATTGTTCACAACGTCAGTAGACCACTGAAGTATTGTTCTTCTA
>NW_013898455.1:0-251 GCF_000517525.1 Limulus polyphemus
CTTGTGTCTTCTTATTGACAATACACAGTATCGTTAAATCTAGTGTATTCTTAATGAAAGTACACAGTATCGTTAAATCTTGTGTCTTCTTATTGACAGTACACAGTATTGTTAAATCTTAGTGTCTTCTTATTGACAGTACACAGTATCGTTAAATCTTGTGTATTCTTATTGACAGTACACAGTATCGTTAAATCTTGTGTCTTTTTTTGACAGTATACAGTATCGTTAAATCTTGGGTCTTTTTTTGA
>NW_013898456.1:0-255 GCF_000517525.1 Limulus polyphemus
GGAACTACCTCTACTTTTGCTCTGTAATCCCGGCGGGGATTACGTTTTTTGGACCCTTAGAGCTGGTAGGTTTACTATTAGTAAACCTTCTTCCATAGGTTCCAGCCTTTGGGGCTTTTTCATTTTCAACTTTTCGTGGGCGTCGACAGTCACGTGCCATATGACCTTTAATGCCACAGTTATAGCACACTGTCTGCTCATCTCTTTTTGTTGATTTCTTGAAGCAATTCTTAGCTAAATGTCCAACTTTTCCAC
>NW_013898457.1:0-257 GCF_000517525.1 Limulus polyphemus
GGTGTAATGCACACTATAAACTTATATAAAGCTGAAGGCTCAAAACGGAAAAAATTGGAGTTCTTCACTTTCCTTGTTTAGAATTTCAATAAATCAATATTGATACATACAGGTTTTACAATGAAAATTAAATTGTTTTCTCTATACTGTTATTTACTGATAAGCAAAAACATTAGTACATATTTTTCTTTACTTAATTTCAAGAACTATTATGTATATCTGTAAAAAGCTCAGTTATTACTCAGTAATTATATTCT
>NW_013898458.1:0-256 GCF_000517525.1 Limulus polyphemus
CCATCCAAAACATCCTATGAAGGCAGCTAGAAGTCCATCCAAAACATCCTATGAAGGCAGCTAGAAGTCCATCCAAAACATCCTATGAAGCAGCTAGAAGTCCATCCAAAACATCCTATGAAAGCAGCTAGAAGTCCATCCAAAACATCCTATGAAGGCAGCTAGAAGTCCATCCAAAACATCCTATGAAGGCAGCTAGAAGTCCATCCAAAACATCCTATGAAGGCAGCTAGAAGTCCATCCAAAACATCCTATG
>NW_013898459.1:0-257 GCF_000517525.1 Limulus polyphemus
CTTTTAACAGTTACAGGAACTTGGCCTTTGTTGTTCCCAAACGTCATTTTATCAAAATCAATTACAAACTTCCTCGGTAGTAGATAGTCCAATCCTAATATGCATTCATCTTCCATGTCAGCCAAGTATACTTTCTGTCTGCCCTTTATGCTCATGAGCTCAATAGTCACCCACACTGGTCCCCACAATCTTGTAAAATGTCCTGTCACACCACAAAGCTTCTCTGTGGCTTCTGGTTCTCCTTCGTGATTTAACAC
>NW_013898460.1:0-257 GCF_000517525.1 Limulus polyphemus
TTTGCAGCAAGTTTGTTATTAACTCATATATTTACAACATATTTACATGTGTTTGTTTAAGACCGACTGGGTTAAATAAGACCCAATAGACTAGTATCGTTCTATGACCCACTGTTGACTTTAGTCTGTAGCCAGTTTGGTAATTAACTCATATATTTACAACATATCGACATGTGTTTATTTAAGACCGACTGGATTAAATATGACCCGATAGGTAGTATCGTTCTATGACCCACTGTTGACTTTCGTCTGCAGCC
>NW_013898461.1:0-379 GCF_000517525.1 Limulus polyphemus
AGGGTTAGCTGCGGGTTCTGTAAGGGACTTGCCATTGTCTGGGCTGATTAAGTCGATGGTCAATGTATCTTCCTTGTGTAAAAGACAATAAATCGTCCTTTAACGTATCTAATTCGCTTTTAAACTTACTAATGTTTTCCATTTGTACTTCTTGCCACTGTTGTAGTCTCTCTTCTTGTTTCTTTTCTTTTTCCTCCAACAAGTGCTGTAACTTCTCTTCTTGTTTATTTTCTTTCTCCTCCAACAACTGCTGTAATTCTTGTTTATTTTCTTTCTCCTCCAACAACTGCTGTAATTTCTCTTCTTGTTTATTTTGTTGTTCGAGCTGCCACTGTTGCAGATTTTCTTGCCACTGCTGTAATCTTTCTTCTTGTTTCTT
>NW_013898462.1:0-257 GCF_000517525.1 Limulus polyphemus
CAGTACACAGTATCGTTGAATGTTGTGTCTTCTTATTGAAAGTACACAGTATCGTTAAATCTAGTGTCTTCTTATTGACAGTACACGGTATCGTTAAATACTTGTGTCTTCTTATTGACAGTACACAGTATCGTTAAATCTTGTGTATTCTTATTGACAGTACACAGTATCGTTAAATCTTGTGTCTTCTTATTGACAGTACACAGTATAGTTAAATCTTGTGTCTTCTTATTGACAGTACACAGTATACGTTAAAT
>NW_013898463.1:0-257 GCF_000517525.1 Limulus polyphemus
TAGTAGTTATTAGACCAACATGTAGTTAATAGTAGTTATTAGACTAACATGTAATTAATAGTAGTTATTAGACCAACATTTAGTTAATATTGATTATTAGACCAACATTTAGTTAATAATAGTTATTACACCAACATGTAGTTAATAGTAGTTATTAGACCAACATGTAGTTAATGGTAGATATTAGACCAACATGTAGTTAATAGTAGTTATTAGACCTACATGTAGTTAATAATAGTTATTAGACCAACATGTAG
>NW_013898464.1:0-282 GCF_000517525.1 Limulus polyphemus
TAATGTTGTGAAAATGACAACATACTCGAGGTTAGGACGCCTTGAAATCTGACTGTACACCACTGAACAGATATAGTGTTGTAAAAATGACAACATACTCGAGGTGAGGACGCCTTGAACTTTGACTGTACACGACTGAACAGATATAGTGTTGTGAAAATGATAACCTACTCGAGTTGAGGGCGCCTTGAAGTCTGACTGTACATCACTGAATAGATAAAGTGTGTGAAAATGACAACATGCTCGGGGTGAGGACGCCTTGAAATCTGAACTGTACATAAC
>NW_013898465.1:0-257 GCF_000517525.1 Limulus polyphemus
CCAGTTCTAGTTCAGTGTCAACCGTGATCATATACTGAGAGTACTAAGTATCAGTTCATGTGATGTCCATCCTCTTCCCTCGGCCAGTTCTAGTTCAGTGTCAACCGTGATCATATAGTGAGAGTACTAAGTATCAGTTCATGTGGTTGGTGTCTATCCTCTTGCCTCAACCAGTTCTAGTTTAGTGTCAACCGTGATCATATACTGAGAGTACTAAGTATCAGTTCATGTGGTTGGTGTCTATCCTCTTGCCTCAA
>NW_013898466.1:0-256 GCF_000517525.1 Limulus polyphemus
CAAATTTGTATCCTTGCATATCATTAATAACCTTGTGCAGATGAATTGTGTTTAAACTATTACTTTTATTCAGTAGTGGGTAAAGTTTAATGTGGTTTTCTTGGTGTATTTTTTTCATAATCACAACTTTGTATACACACATGTAACCCACCTAGATCAAACATTCTGTAACACTTGGTTTTCGAATGTTTTGTATATTTACAAGTGTTTATTTCTTACAGCCAAGATCTCCTGAATAATAATAAAAAAACAGAAG
>NW_013898467.1:0-266 GCF_000517525.1 Limulus polyphemus
TTCGGAAAGAATAAACCAGTTTTATTAAGTAAGGACTTGTGTCGCTAAAGTTTCGTCGGAACGAAGTTAGGGAAAGTTAATTAACGAATGGAGACGTAACAATACTAACCAGCAAAACTTACCAGTTATATTTTGTCTGGCTTCTGAGAAAACTGAAAAAATCTTGCTACCCATATAAATATATCAATCTTTATCAAAAGTTTCAGATCTCTCTCAAAAATTACGAACTCTAGTAATCCTATTTCTTATTGATTAAAGTGTAAAAA
>NW_013898468.1:0-504 GCF_000517525.1 Limulus polyphemus
AGTATCGTTAAATCTTGTGTCTTCTTATTGACAGTACACAGTATCGTTAAATCTTGTGTCTTCTTATTGACAGTACTTAGTATCGTTAAATCTTCTGTCTTCTTATTGACAGGACACAGTATCGTTAAATCTTGTGTATCTTCTTATTGATAGTATACAGTATTGCTAAATGGTGTATCTTCTTATTGATAGTATACAGTATTGTTAAATCTTATGTCTTCTTATTGAAAGTACACAGTATCGTTAAATCTTGTGTCAATAAGAAGATTGACAGTACACAGTATCGTTAAGTCTTGTGTCTACTTATTGACAGTACACAGTATCGTTAAATCTTGTGTCTTCTTATTGACAGTACACAGTATCGTTAAATCATGGATAGTACACAGTATTGCTAAATCGTGTGTCTTCTTATTGACAGTACACAGTATCGTTAAATCTTGTGTCTTCTTATTGACAGTACACAGTATCGTTAAATCTTGTGTCTTCTTATTGACAGGACACATT
>NW_013898469.1:0-283 GCF_000517525.1 Limulus polyphemus
AATGAGAATTTTATGTATAAAATGTAACTGTTTATTAATAAGGGTGATAATCACTGTTGTTATATTCGTGTTGTTACTGGGTTTGCTAAATTTCTATCGGAGGTCGGTTATTCTATGTTTGTAATTGCTGTAGGTATTCCTATGTTATCTTCGTTGTTGGTGCTTATACTTTGTTGGCTAGGTTTGTTTGCGGAAGTTCTACTCTGACTTGTAGTGTTATAGTTGTGATTGTTTTCTTGTTGTGTAACCTCTGTACCATGTTCTTCTTTGTGTTAAGTTTTCG
>NW_013898470.1:0-389 GCF_000517525.1 Limulus polyphemus
ACACAACATTTAGCAATACTGTGTACTATCTATAAAAACGTTAAATCTTGTGTCTTCTTATTGACAGTAGACAGTATCGTTAAATCTTGTGTCTTCTTATTGACAGTACACAGTATCGTTAAATCTTGTGTCTGATACTGTTTCCTGTCAATAAGAAGACACAAGATTTAACGACACTGTGTACTGTCAATAAGAAGACACAAGATTTAACGATACTGTGTACTGTCAATAAGAAGACACAAGTTTCAAAGATACTGTGTACTGTCAATAAGAAGACACAAGATTTAACGATACTGTGTACTGTCAATAAGAAGACACAATATTCAACGAAAATGTGTACTGTCAGTAAGAAAACACAAGATTTAACAATAATGTGTCCTGTCAGTAGG
>NW_013898471.1:0-257 GCF_000517525.1 Limulus polyphemus
CAAACACTTACTTGTGAATAACATACATTGTGTGTAACCCTGTATTAAAACCACGAACACTTACTTGTGAATAACATACATTGTGTGTAACCCTGTATTAAAACCACGAACACTTACTTGTGAATAACATACATTGTGTGTAGCCCTGTATTAAAACCAGGAACACTTACTTGTGAATAATATATATTGTGTGTAACCCTGTATTAAAACCACGAACACTTACTTGTGAATAATATATATTGTGTGTAACCCTGTAT
>NW_013898472.1:0-257 GCF_000517525.1 Limulus polyphemus
GGAAACGAGAAGCGGCAAATCAAACTACAGCCTAGCAGACTTAATGGCAGCAATACAAGAACAGCAAAAGAAACAAGAAGAACGAGAAGAGAAATTACAACAGTTGTTAGAGGAAAAAGAAAAGAAACATGAAGAACGAGAAAATAAAAAAGAAGAACGAGAAAAGAAACAAGAAGAGAGACAACAGCAGTTGCAAGAAAACCTGCAACAGTGGCAGCTCGAGCAACAAAATAAACAAGAAGAGAGATTACAGCAGC
>NW_013898473.1:0-256 GCF_000517525.1 Limulus polyphemus
CAACAATAGTATATTAGATAGAGAGTAGTTATTAATGGTTAAATTATATTATTGATTTAAACGACAACAATAGTATATTAGATACAGAGTAGTTAATAATGGTAAAATTATATTAGTGATTTAAACGACAACAATAGTATATTAGATACAGAGTAGTTATTAATGGTTAAATTATATTAGTGATTTAAACGACAACAATAGTATATTAGATACAGTGTAGTTATTAATGGTTAAATTATATTAATGATTTCAACAA
>NW_013898474.1:0-257 GCF_000517525.1 Limulus polyphemus
GTGCCTATCATCTGCTGACAACTGTCCAAGTATTTCCAGTGGTTGTCCCTTCAAGCTCGTTGCCAGATATACTGCTTTCTGCTCCTCTGTCCATCCGTTCATCTCTGCCAGTAGCTCACATTGTGCTCTATGTGCTTCCCACGGCGCCTTCCCATCGAATTCCTGTGGCTTCCTTCGCACTGGATCACTCCTATTACTGACATTCATATCTGGGATGTGACTTCTAACGGGACTGAATATGTCCGCATTAGGGTTTT
>NW_013898475.1:0-294 GCF_000517525.1 Limulus polyphemus
TTACTGAGTCGGCAAGACTGTTAGCCAGTTGAGAGGGAATTACTGAGTCGGCAAGACTGTTAGCCAGTTAGTTGGTTGAGAGGGAATTACTGAGTCGGCAAGACTGTTAGCCAGTTGGTTGGTTGAGAGGGAATTACTGAGTCGGCAAGACTGTTAGCCAGTTGGTTGGTTGAGAGGGAATTACTGAGTCGGCAAGACTGTTAGCCAGTTGAGAGGGAATTACTGAGTCGGCAAGACTGTTAGCCAGTTAGTTGGTTGAGAGGGAATTACTGAGTCGGCAAGACTGTTAGCCAG
>NW_013898476.1:0-570 GCF_000517525.1 Limulus polyphemus
GCTAAGATCATCGAGAAACTATGAAGTACCTTTCTGAAGGTAGGACCAGAACAATGACAGTATTAACCGGTTAAAATCATCGAGAAACTATGAAGTACCTCTCTGAAGGTAGGACCAGGACAATGACAGTATTAACCGGTTAAAATCATCGAGAAAATATGAAGTACCTCTCTGAAGGTAGGACCAGAACAATGACAGTATTAACCGGCTAAGATCATCGAGAAACTATGAAGTACCTTTCTGAAGGTAGGACCAGGGGTTAATACTGTCATTGTCCTGGTCCTAATCGAGAAACCATGAAGTACCTCTCTGAAGGGGTTAATACTGTCATTGTCCTGGTCCTAGGGCTAAAATCATCGAGAAAATATGAAGTACCTCTCTGAAGGTAGGACAGGACAATGACAGTATTAACCGGCTAAAATCATCGAGAAACTATGAAGTACCTTTCTGAAGGTAGGATCAGGACAATGACAGTATTAACCGGCTAAAATCATCGAGAAACCATGAAGTACCTCTCTGAAGGTAGGACCAGAACAATGACAGTATTAACCGGCTAAAATCATCGAGAAA
>NW_013898477.1:0-257 GCF_000517525.1 Limulus polyphemus
CTGGTCAGACCACTTTAAAAACATATTAATCAAAGTTTATAAACGCATCCATTACTTGAAGAAGATAGGAGGCATAATTAAAGGGTGCCGAGCGATAACAATAATGAAAATTTATAAAGCATACATCCGGCCATTATTAGAATATGGTAACATGGTTACAGTAAATGCGTCACAAACACAGTACGACATCATTCAAAGAGCCCAGAATCTAGCTATCAGAATAGCATATAGACTCCCAAGCTACACGCCTCACGCAT
>NW_013898478.1:0-294 GCF_000517525.1 Limulus polyphemus
TTCTTTCGTCTGCTACCGCGTTTAACTTGTTGTTTCCCTCTTATATTAGGGGTAAGGTTAGGGTCATCCCTCTCAGACCGTACCCCGTACTTTTGCGTATCTGAGGCGGGCCGAGGCTTTCCGGTTGGCGTTCAATCCGAGGTTCCGTCGGCGATACCTCGACCGGTCGAGGTATCGCCGACGGAACCTCAGCCGCGTTCCCGGAGGCGTTCCGCAGAGGCGTGTTAAACGCGGTTGTTCCCATAATATAAGAGGGAAACTAAGGTTAGGGTCATCCCTCTCAAAAGTACGGGG
>NW_013898479.1:0-257 GCF_000517525.1 Limulus polyphemus
GTTGTAAGTATTTTATGTATTTTTGTATCTAACCTGGTAATTGAAAGGGTTGTTTTAAAGTCTTCAATGTGTTGTTGTATCTAGCCTGGTACTGGTTGGAGTTGTGGTAAGTATTTAATGTGTTTTTGTATCTAACTTGGTACTGGCACGGGATGTTGTAAGTCTTTAATGTGTTGTTGTATCTAACCTGGTGCTGGCAAGAGTTCTTGAAAGTATCTAATGTGTTGCTGTTTCTATCCTGGAACGGGCAGGGGTAG
>NW_013898480.1:0-257 GCF_000517525.1 Limulus polyphemus
CTGTACCTTATCTCTTGGGCAGTAAATACTCTACATACTGTATCTATCCTGGTGTAATAAATTCTCTACATACTGTACCTTATCTCTGGTGCAGTAAATACTCAACATACTGTACCCTATGCCTAGTGTAGTAAATACTCTACATACTGCTCCCTATCCTTGGTGTAGAATAAATTCTCTACATACTGTACCTTATCTCTGTTGTAGTAAATACTCTACATACTGTACCCTATCCCTGGTGCAGTAAATACTCTACA
>NW_013898481.1:0-257 GCF_000517525.1 Limulus polyphemus
AGAATATAGATATTTATCACTAACTACGGTAACAGAATGTACATATTTGTCACTAACTACGGTACTAGAATATAGATATTTATCACTAACTACGGTAACAGAATATAGATATTTATCACTAACTATGGTGCTAGAATATAGATATTTATCACTAAATACGGTAACAGAATATAGATATTTATCACTAACTACAATACTAGAATATAGATATTTATCACTAACTATGGTAACAGAATATAGATATTTATCACTAACTA
>NW_013898482.1:0-271 GCF_000517525.1 Limulus polyphemus
AAATCTTGTGTCGTCTTATTGACAGTACACAGTATAATTAAATTTTGTGTCTTCTTATAGATAGTACACAGTATTGTTAAATCTTATGTCTTCTTTTTGACATTACACAGTATTGTTAAATCGTGTGTCTTCATATTGAGAATACACATTATTATTAAACCTTTTGTCTTCTTATTGACAGTACACAGTATTGTTAAATCTTGTGTCATCTTATTGACAGTACACAGTATTGTTAAATCTTGTATCTTCTTATTGACAGTACACTGTATCG
>NW_013898483.1:0-255 GCF_000517525.1 Limulus polyphemus
GACCATCATTCCTTCAGTATATACTTACTAACTGTAACTGGTATAACTATCATTCCTTCAGTATATACTTACTAACTGTAACTGATATAACCATCATTCCTTCAGTATATACTTACTAATTGTAACTGATATAACCATCATTCCTTGAGTATATACTTTCTAATTGTAACTGGTATAACCATCATTCCTTCAGTATATACTTACTAATTGTAACTGGTATAACCATCATTCCTTCAGTATATACTCACTAATTGT
>NW_013898484.1:0-255 GCF_000517525.1 Limulus polyphemus
TGTGTTAATTCTTGTCCCTTCTTATTGAAAGTACACAGTATCGTTAAATCTTGTGTCTTCTTACTGACAGGACACATTATTGTTAAATCTTCTGTTTTCTTACTGACAGTACACATTATCGTTAAATCTTGTGTGTTCTTATTGACAGTACACAGTATCGTTAATTCTTGTGTCTTCTTATTGACAGTACAGAATATCGTTAAATTTTGTGTCTTTTTATTGATAGTACACAGTATTGCTAAATCGTGTGTCTTC
>NW_013898485.1:0-257 GCF_000517525.1 Limulus polyphemus
CTATAATAGCACATACTTTGTTCAATACAGGATCCATAATAACACAGACTTTGTTCAATACAGAATCTATAATAACACATACTTTGTTCAATACAGAATCTATAATAACACATACTTTGTTCAATACAGGATCCATAATAACACAGACTTTGTTCAACACAGAATCTATAATAACACATACTTTGTTCAATACAGGATCCATAATAACACATACTTTGTTCAATACAGAATCTATAATAACACATACTTTGTTCAAC
>NW_013898486.1:0-258 GCF_000517525.1 Limulus polyphemus
GTCGTGGCCTTTTAGACACTGAGATTTTGTTTCAATAATCTTCTTTTTAAAGCTCATCTATGTTTACAACATAACAGGAAACAAGAAACAGTAAAATCGAAGATAACAGAAATTTTGATTACAGATTACGAAATAACTATTGGGAATTTTGATGAAAGGATATCCATTTTGAAAGTCTTACATCAATGGCATCATTGTATTGAAATATAAGGAAAAACTATTTTTTTCAAAATTTGAGAAAACATGGGCTATAGCGTT
>NW_013898487.1:0-257 GCF_000517525.1 Limulus polyphemus
TACTCATCGTTAGCGTTATTTTCTACAACAACTCCACGAACACGTAGGTGTAACTCTAGTTACCGAATTTGTAACCAACATACTCGTCTTTAGCATTATTTGGTACAACTACTCCATAAACACCTAGGTAAAGCTCTAGTTACCGAATTTATAACCATCATACTCATCTTTAGTCCTACTTGGTACAAGTACTCCATGAACACATAGGTGTAACTCTAGTTACAGAATTTATAACCATCATACTCATCTTTAGCTTT
>NW_013898488.1:0-398 GCF_000517525.1 Limulus polyphemus
TTGATGGTTTTGTCAGTGGCTATTTCGTGGGTGAATTTAAGCACAGAGTTGTCCTGTAGGTTTTGTCGGAGCTTCATTAATTCATCAGTGTCCTTGGTAACGATGAAGCAGTCGTCGACGTATCTGCAGTACAGTGCGGGGATGGTGGTCCTGCAGCACTTTGTTTTCTATGTGACACATGTAAAAATTGGCTTACCCATACCTATAAATATCCACCAACAGTAATCACAATTCACACAACATTCAGTCTTGATAATGGATGCAGAATGCATTCGAAACGCGTCGGCCAACTCATCACTAGCTACAACTTTTACCCGTTGTTCTAACAACGTTAAGACGGCTTATTGACTTCTTGAGAAGAATTCTAAGAAGAAAGTAAACCTGCAGACATCGGTCTT
>NW_013898489.1:0-1076 GCF_000517525.1 Limulus polyphemus
TATCCATCTGTATTAAAGACCTACCATTCACTATCCATCTGTATTAAAGACCTACCAGCCACTATCCATCTGTATTAAAAGACATACCAGTCACAATCCATCTATAATAAAATACCTACCAGTCTCTATCCATCTATAATAAAACTCCTACCAGTCACTATCCATCTATATTAAAAGACCTACCAGCCACTATCCATGAATAATAAAATACATAACAGTCACTATCCATCAATAATAAAATACCTACCAGCCACTACCCATGTATCATAAAAGACCTATTAGTTACTATCCATCTAAATATAGATGGATAGTGATTGGTAGGTCTTTTATTACAAATGGATAGTGGCTGGTAGGTCTTTTAATATAGATGGATAGTGTCTGTTAGGTCTATTAATATAAAGACATACCATCCACTATCCATATATAATGAAAGACATATCAGCCACTATCCATCTGTATTAAAAGACCTACCAGTACCAGCCACTATCCATCTGTATTAAAAGACATACCCGCCACTATCCACATATATTAAAAAACCTACCAGTTACCATCCATCTAATTTAAAAGACCTACCAGCCACTATCCATCTATATTAAAAGACCTACCAGTTACCATCCATCTAATTTAAAAGATCTACCAGCTACTATATATCTATAATAAAAGACCTACCAGCCACATTCCATATATAATGAAAGACCTACCAGCCATTATCAATCTGTATTAAAAGACCTACTAGTCACAATCCATCTGAACTGGTAGGTCTTTTATTATAGATGGATAGTGACTGGTAGGTCTTTTAATACAGATTGATAGTGACAGGTAGGTCTTTTAACTATATTAAAAGACCTACCAGCCACTATCCATATATAATGAAAGACCTTACCAGCCACTATCCTTCTGTATTAAAAGACCTACCAGTCACTATCCATCTGTATTAAAAGACCTACCTGTCACTATCCATCTCTATTAAAAGACCTACCAGCCACCACCCATCTATCATAAAAGACTTACCAGTTACTATCCATCTTTATTAAAGACCTACCAGTTACCATCCATCTATATTAAAAGACCTACCA
>NW_013898490.1:0-256 GCF_000517525.1 Limulus polyphemus
AAAAATACTAACGAAATATTTCAATTCAAACGATCAATCGACACAGCTCAATTCCACCGCCAATTGCACTGAAAAATAAGAAATACAGTTAAAAAAAACGAAAGGAAAAATAAAAACTAAACTATACTAACAAAATGAACGCTATGGTAAACGACACAGCTCAATTCCAACGCAATGTCACACAAAATAATTAAATCAAAATGAAAATAAATCGAAATCTATGAAAATTCAATTTAACAATGCAATCGGAAACATT
>NW_013898491.1:0-256 GCF_000517525.1 Limulus polyphemus
CTATGTATATAAAATGAGCCAACTGACTTCCTGGCGTCTTACTACGTATATAAAAACGAGTCAACTGACTTTCTGGCGTCTTACTGTGTATATATAAAAAGGAGTCAATTTACTTCTTGGCGTCTTACTACGTATATAAAAATAAGTCAATTGACTTCCTGGCGTCTTAATATGTATATAAAAAGGAGTCAACTGAGTTCCTGGCGTCTTACTATGTATATAAAAAGGAGTCAACTGACTTCCTGGCATCTTACTA
>NW_013898492.1:0-431 GCF_000517525.1 Limulus polyphemus
GACATAAATCCATCTTGACTGAATTCCATTTATAACAACCCTCTGTTTCTTCCATCCAGACACAATTTTCTATCCAATGAGCCAATCTATCCCCAACACTTACAGAAACAATTTTTTTAAGTCTTTTATGTGGCACCTTATAAAATGCTTTCTTTTATCAGACTTCTAAATACTTTTACGTCTCCGTTTGTTAATTGATTTTCCATAACTTCGTTCCGACGAAACTTAAGCGACACAAGTTCTTTCTTAATCAAAACTGGTTTATTATTTCCGAATACAATTTTACCGATACACTCAACTTCAACAATCGAGCTAAACAAGTGCTATAACAACGAACTTGCTCAATAATACTTCTGACTGCAGATCAATTACTCACTATCTACACACACATTACATTCCCCTCTTTTATATACCAGCCTACCCTATATCTA
>NW_013898493.1:0-255 GCF_000517525.1 Limulus polyphemus
AACAAAACTGTGTACTGTCAATAAGAAAACACACGATTTAGCAATACTGTGTACTATCAATAAGAAGACACAAGATTTAACGATAATGTGTAATGTCAATTAGAAGACACAAGATTTAACGATAATGTGTAATGTCAATTAGAAGACACAAGATTTAACGATACTGTGTAATGTCAATTAGAAAACACAAGATTTAACGATACTGTGTACTGTCAATAAGAAGACACAAGATTTAACGATACTGTGTACTGTCAA
>NW_013898494.1:0-256 GCF_000517525.1 Limulus polyphemus
ATGGGTAAACGATTTTCCTATGTTTTCCACGTACGTCAGCTGTGTAGGTTATCTTGATTATGTACTACATTGGGGTACTTCAGATGATTAACATGGGTAAACGTTTTTCCCATGTGTGTTTTCCTTTGTTTTCCACGTACGTCAGCTGTGTAGGTTATCTTGATTATGTACTGCATTGGGGGTACTTTAGGTGATTAACTTGGGTAAACGATTTTCCCATGTGTGTTTCCCTATGTTTTCCACATACGTCAACTGT
>NW_013898495.1:0-257 GCF_000517525.1 Limulus polyphemus
AGTTTAATATTTTATAAACAACCTAACATTGTTCGTGTCGTATTATTAAATATATTGGTTTAATGTTTTATAAACAACCTAACATTGTTGGTGTCGTATTATTAAATATATTGGTTTAATATTTTATAAACAACTTAACATTGTTGGTGTCGTATTATTTAATATATTTGTTTAATATTTTATAAACAACCTAACATTGTTGGTGTCGTATTATTAAATATATTGGGTTAATATTTTATAATTAACCTAACATTGTT
>NW_013898496.1:0-257 GCF_000517525.1 Limulus polyphemus
CTTCGCGGCAGTACACATAGGAAGGTGAATCTATGCATGTAACTGCTCAACGATAAAGTGTACCTACATCCCAAAATTGGAGAATAACTATCAATTCAGAACCCTCTGGAAACAAGAAATCGAGAAACAATCAGTAACCAAAAGCTTCGCGGCAGTACACATACGCCTTTAGACAAGTCAATAAAGGAGTAACATAAAGCGACCACAAAAATTGTAATAGTAATACTAGAAAGTTAGAATTTTGTATGTAAATGCTC
>NW_013898497.1:0-257 GCF_000517525.1 Limulus polyphemus
TACCCGTGTTGGCCAGAGCACAGATAGCCCATTGTGTAGCTTTGTGCATAATTACAAACAAACAAATCCATAAGCCATGTAGTGTACAAGTACGACAGTTTTTCAACACCTATTTCAACAGTTCAATTGCACAGAAACCCATAGATACTGCGTCCAGCAACTTAATCGGTATGCTTTTATACGAAATAGCATTAATACTCGTTTCATACTTCAGCTGTTTGAGGTATGCGATGGTTGTCTTGTATCGGTTTTCAATA
>NW_013898498.1:0-259 GCF_000517525.1 Limulus polyphemus
ATACTGTGTACTATCAATAACGAGCCAAAAGATTTAACGATACTGTGTACTGTCAATAAAAAGACACAAGATTTAACAATACTGTGTCCTTTCAATAAGAAGATACAGGATTTATCAATACAGTGTATCCTGTCAATAAGAAGATACAGGATTTATCAATACTGTGTACTGTCAAAATGAAGACACAAGATTTAACAAAACTGTGTCCTGTCAATAAGAAGATACAGGATTTATCAATACTGTGTACTGTCAATAAGAA
>NW_013898499.1:0-423 GCF_000517525.1 Limulus polyphemus
ATGTTCTTATAAGCTGAGTAGACATTTTTACCACTTTCAGTATTAGTCTGGTATGTTCTTATAGCTGATTACAGACATTTTTACCACTTTCAGTATTAGTCTGGTATGTTCTCATAAGCTGAGTACAGAAATTTTTACCACTTTCAGTATTAGTCTGGTATGTTCTCATAAGGTGAGTACAGACATTTTTACCACTTTCAGTATTTGTCTGGTATGTTCTCATAAGCTGGGTACAGACTATTTTACCACTTTCAGTATTAGTCTGGTATGTTTTTATAAGCTGAGTAGACATTTTTACCACTTTCAGTATTAGTCTGGTATGTTCTCATAAGCTGAGTACAGAAATTTTTACCACTTTCAGTATTAGTCTGGTATGTTCTCATAGCTGAGTAGTACATTTTTTACCACTTTCAGTATTAGTCT
>NW_013898500.1:0-294 GCF_000517525.1 Limulus polyphemus
TCCTCGTACCTGAAGGCTTCATTTAATACATTCCTCCTCGTACCTGAAGGCTTCATTTAATATATTCCTCCTCGTACCTGAAGGCTTCATTTAATACTATTCCTCCTCGTACCTGAAGGCTTCATTTAATATATTCCTCCTCGTACCTGAAGGCTTCATTTAATATATTCCTCCTCGTACCTGCAGGCTTCATTTAATATATTCCTCCTCGTACCTGCAGGCTTCATTTAATATATTCCTCCTCGTACCTGAGAGCCTTCATTTAATATATTCCTCCTCGTACCTGAAGGCTTC
>NW_013898501.1:0-257 GCF_000517525.1 Limulus polyphemus
TTCAAACCGGTTGTAGCATACCAGTGTCAAAGACCAACATTAAACAACAGTAGAAATTAACGACTTTTAAACAGGTACTAACAAATCAGTGTAAATGGCAAACATTAAACAACAATATATATTAACAACATTTTAACAGGTAGTAACATACCAGTGTCAAAGAAAAATATTAAACAACAGTAGATATTAACTACATTTAAACAGGTAGTAACATACCAGTGTCAAAGAAAAATATTAAACAACAGTAGATATTAACT
>NW_013898502.1:0-256 GCF_000517525.1 Limulus polyphemus
CAAGATTTAACAATGCTGTGTAATGTCAATAAGAAGACACAAGATATAACAATACTGTGTATTATCAAAAACCTCACACAAGATTTAACAATACTGTGTACTGTCAATAAGAAAACACAAGATTTAACGATACTGTGTACTATCAATAAGAAAATAAAATATTTAACAATAGTGTGTACTGTCAGTAAGAAGACACAAGATTTAACGATACTGTGTACTATCAATAACAAGCCATAATATTTAACAATACTGTGTA
>NW_013898503.1:0-328 GCF_000517525.1 Limulus polyphemus
GAGTTCAACACTACTGTTTCATTGTTTGACACGAGTTCAACCTTTCTGCTTCATTGTTTAACCCGTATGAAGAGTTACATTTGAGTTCAACATTACTGCTTCATTGTTTAACCCGAGTTCAACCTTTCTGCTTCATTGTTTAACCCGTAAGAAGAGTTACACTTGAGTTCAACACTTCTGTTTCATTGTTTAACCCGAGTTCAACCTTTCTGCTTCATTGTTTAACCCGTAAGAAGAGTTACACTTGAGTTCAACACTACTGTTTCATTGTTTGACACGAGTTCAACCTTTCTGCTTCATTGCTTAACACGTATGAAGAGTTACACTT
>NW_013898504.1:0-291 GCF_000517525.1 Limulus polyphemus
AAAACACAATATCACTATTGTGCTTGGGTCACTTCTTACAAAACACACTGTTACATTTTGCTCAGGTCACTTCTTACAAAACACACTGTTACATTTTGCTCAGGTCACTTCTTACAAAACACAATGTTACATTTTGCTCTGGTTACTTCTTACAAAACACAATATCACTATTGTGCTTGGGACACTTCTTACAAAACAATGTTATGTTTTGCTCTGGTCACAATATCACTATTGTGCTTGGGTCACTTCTTACAAAACACAATGTTACGTTTTGCTCTGGTTATTTCTTAC
>NW_013898505.1:0-257 GCF_000517525.1 Limulus polyphemus
TACCCACATCCATAAGAACTAAGAGTGTGAAAGAAAAGAATTTACCATGTCGCTCCTGTAAAACAAAAGTTCTACCACCAAAATGTGAATCAGCGATTGGCCAGCATTTACTAGTGAACGCGACTGGTGCTGACAACTACACGGATAGCAAGTTTGAAATTATTGCAAATGGTCGGTTGACCTTTCATTTCTATACTTTGGAAGCCACTTTTATTTAAACACATAAACATGTTCTTTGCCGACAGAAAGAATTCCTA
>NW_013898506.1:0-257 GCF_000517525.1 Limulus polyphemus
ACGCATAACTAGTGAGTAATGTGGCTCTCAATATTACCACATAAATAGACAGTAATGTGGCTCTCAATATTACCACATAAATAGACAGTAATGTGGCTCTCAATATTACCACATAAATAGACAGTAATGTGGCTCTCAATGTTACTGCATAACTAGTCAGTAATGTGGCTCTCAATATTACCGCATAACTAGTCAGTAATGTGATTCTCATTGTTACTGCATTACTAGTCAGTAATGTGACTCTTATTGTTACTGCA
>NW_013898507.1:0-309 GCF_000517525.1 Limulus polyphemus
ATACATATATATATCGATGTGAATGTTTAATCAGAAGTTTTTATTTACCATATATATATATCGATGTGAATGTTTAATCAGGAGTTTTTATTTATTTTATATATATATCGATGTGAATGTTTAATCAGAAGTTTTTATTTACCATATATATAACGATGTGAATCTTTAATCAGAAGTTTTATTTACCATGTATATGTATATCGTTGAAAATTATTAATCAGTAGTTTATATTTACCATATATATCGATGTGAATGTTTAATCAGAAGTTTTAATTACCATATATATATCTTTGTAAATGTTTAATCATG
>NW_013898508.1:0-256 GCF_000517525.1 Limulus polyphemus
AGGCACATTGTGCGGTAAGCTAGAGGATTTACAACATTAAAAATCAGGATTAGGCACATTGTGCGGTAAGCTAGAGGATTTACAACATTAAAAATCAGGATTGGGCACATTGTGCGGGAAGCTAGAGGATTTACAACATTAAAAAATCAGGATTGGGCACATTGTGCGGGAAGCTAGAGGATTTACAACATTAAAAATCAGGATTAGGCACATTGTGCGGTAAGCTAGAGGATTTACAACATTAAAAATCAGGATT
>NW_013898509.1:0-257 GCF_000517525.1 Limulus polyphemus
AGAATATAAATTAGATTTGTAGCCCCAGATCCCAAAAACAGACCTGAAGAATAGAAAATATATTTGTATCCTCAGATCCCCCCCAAAAAAACAGACCTGAAGAATAGAAAATAGGTTTGTAGCCTCAGATCTAAACGATAGAACCTGAGGGATAGAAAATAGCCGAGTTTGTAGCTTCAGAACCCAAAGATGGAACCTGGAGGGTAGGAAATAGATATTCTATAGCCTCAGACCCCCCCCGAAAAAAACAGATCTCG
>NW_013898510.1:0-257 GCF_000517525.1 Limulus polyphemus
GCAAACAAACATCCTCAGAAACTATGGTAAACAAACAAACAAACATCCTCAGAAACTATGGTAAACAAACATACACTTCAGAAACAATGGTAAACAAGCAAACAAACATCCTCAGAAACTATGGTAAACAAACAAACAAACATCCTCAGAAACTATGGTAAACAAACATACACTTCAGAAACAATGGTAAACAAACAAACAAACATCCTCAGAAACTATGGTAAACAAACATACACTTCAGAAACAATGGTAAACAA
>NW_013898511.1:0-257 GCF_000517525.1 Limulus polyphemus
CAGGAAATGTTTCCTGATGTCAGGAGATTACATACTGATTATACGACTACTAGTTGTTGTGTAATGTGAAGTGAGTTGGTGTCATCAGGAAATGTTTACCTGATGTCAGGAGATTACATACTGATTATACAACTACTAGTTGTTGTGTAATGTAAAGTGAGTTGGTGTCATCAGGAAATGTTTACCTGATGTCAGGAGATTACATACTGATTATACGACTACTAGTTGTTGTGTAATGTGAAGTGAGTTGGTGTCAT
>NW_013898512.1:0-256 GCF_000517525.1 Limulus polyphemus
TATCTTAGTAAACACACCTTTATCATCTGAATATCTTAGTAAACACACCTTTATCATCTGAATATTTGAATATTTTAGTAAACACACCTTTATCATTTGAATATTTGAATATTTTAGTAAACACACCTTTATCATCTGAATATTTGAATATTTTAGTAAACACACCTTTATCATTTGAATATTTGAATATTTTAGTAAAACACCTTTATCATTTGAATATTTGAATATTTTAGTAAACACACCTTTATCATCTGAA
>NW_013898513.1:0-254 GCF_000517525.1 Limulus polyphemus
CTTGGGACTCTGTACTTATACCGCAAATTCGTGAAGGCCAAAAGTTTGAATGGACAGTTTCTTGCCAGCATTCCTTCATGACGTTGAAGGAGAAATTGGCCTCTGCTCCACTTTTGAGGCTTCCAGATCCCTCACTGCCGTACATACTGGATTGTGATGCTAGTAATGTCGGAATTGGAGGAGTGTTGTCTCAGAAAGTGGGCGAAAACGAACATGTGGTGGCCTACTTCAGTAGGGTGTTAAGTAGACCAGAG
>NW_013898514.1:0-804 GCF_000517525.1 Limulus polyphemus
AAGGAAAAAAAGAAAAACCGAAGTTCGCCTATTTTGATATAGGATTATGGAATAAATATTGGAAATTTCGATGAAAGGATGTCCATTCTGAATAGTACACATCAAGGGCATCTTTGTATTGAAATATGAAGAAAAATAAATTTTTTCAAAATTTTAGCAAAACATGAAGGCTATAGCCTTGGTATTTTCGGCGAAAATCTCAATTTTTTGAAACTTCAAAAAACAGTGATTTTTTGAAGCGCAATTAATGGAAGAAAAATTGAACTTTCGCTCATTCAGAGTAAAAATAATCCAAAAGGAGCGGTTTATTTTGTAATAAGACGTCATGATCTGTTAGATATAAGACGTCATGATCTGTTAGATGAGTGTTATTTGGGTTGAATAATCTTATATTTAAAGCCCTATTTTTGTTTATTATACCTGAAGGAAAAAAGAAAATCGAAGCTCGCCTATTTTGATATAGGATTATGGAATAAATATTGGGAATTTCGATGAAAGGATGTCCATTCTGAATAGTGTATTGGGAATTTCGATGAAAGGATGTCCATTCTGTATAGAACACATCTAGGGCATCTTTGTATTGAAATATGAAGAAAAATAAAAAATATGAAGAAAAATAAATTTTTTCAAAATTTTAGCAAAACATGAAGGCTATAGGCTTGGTAATTTCGGCGAAAATGTGAATTTTTTGAAACTTGAAAAACAGAGCTTTTTTGAAGCGCAATTAATAGAAGAATTACGGCTAATGTTTATTTCGGCAGAAAATTCGAAATTGAGACATTATAACGTTAACGAAAAAGTATT
>NW_013898515.1:0-257 GCF_000517525.1 Limulus polyphemus
ACAGTACCGTTAAATCATTTGTCTTATTATTGAAAGTACACAGTATTGTTAAATCTTGTGTCTTCTTATTGACAGTACACAGTATCGTTAAATCTTGTGTCTTTTTATTGATAGTACACAGTAATGTTAAATCTTGTGTCTTCTTATTGACAATACACAGTTTTGTTAAATCTTGTGTCTTCTTATTGAAACTACACAGTATCGTTAAATCTTGTGTCTTCTTATTGACAGTACCCAGTAACGTTAATTCTTGTGTC
>NW_013898516.1:0-256 GCF_000517525.1 Limulus polyphemus
CAGGAAACTTCATTGGGTAACAGTGTACTGAGCATTGAAAATTTGTTTAACTGTGGAAAACTGCTTTAAAGTAGTTATCTAGACAACATTATAACAATAACTGATATCTGGTATTACAATTTTTAAACAAAAGTTCACAAATGAAAGTATTTTAATGTAGAGATAAGTTTGTGTTTAAATCTACATAAAGATACTAAACTATTAATCTCAATACCTAACACCTCTGTAAAAACCATTCAGTTGGTATAACACTCTG
>NW_013898517.1:0-256 GCF_000517525.1 Limulus polyphemus
ATTTCAAACACTATAGCCTATTAAATAGTTATAATTCAAACACCATAGCCTATTAAATAGTTATAATTCAAACACCATAGCCTATTAAATAGTTATATTTCAAACACCATAGCCTATTAAATAGTTATAATTCAAACACCATACCCTATTAAATAGTTATATTTCAAACACCATAGCCTATTGAATTGTTATATTTCAAACACCATACCCTATTAAATAGTTATATTTCATACACCATACCCTATTAAATAGTTAT
>NW_013898518.1:0-257 GCF_000517525.1 Limulus polyphemus
ACTGATATACAGCCTTTTTGCCTATTTCCGTGTAGGGCTTAATTTGAATCCCATTTAAAAGAATTTTGGTTAATTTAATCTCATTAAGACACTGTTGGAAGTTTGATACTTGTATGAAATAAATGTAGCTATTAGACTAATTGAAACTAAACATTTTAAAGTGAGGTGTAGTCCCAATCAACCCAGCACTATACAGAATACCAATTAACCCAGCACTATAAGAACACCAACTACAACCCAACACTATACAGAACACC
>NW_013898519.1:0-256 GCF_000517525.1 Limulus polyphemus
GTCCATATTTTGATGTCATGATATGTAAATTAAACATTGTCATTTTACGGTGATAATCTTGTTTTCTTGTGCCCAATAATGCATAATTTCATTTGATAAACACGTTTAGATTGAATGGTAATTTATAATCAGTCACAAGAACATCGAATCTGAATCACTTGAAAAAAACACGGGGGTGCTTAACTTTTTTCCAGGTGTATATATTATGCCACATTGGACAAAACAATCAGGATACTAGCCTGTACTAAACACACCT
>NW_013898520.1:0-539 GCF_000517525.1 Limulus polyphemus
AACAAAT
Organism: Limulus polyphemus; assembly: GCF_000517525.1. Classification (NCBI taxonomy): domain Eukaryota; kingdom Metazoa; phylum Arthropoda; class Merostomata; order Xiphosura; family Limulidae; genus Limulus; species Limulus polyphemus. Next base: position 8 of record NW_013898520.1, read on the forward strand.
AAGGCTAAAGAGAGGATGGTGGTTATATATTCGGTAACTAGAGATACAACTAGGTGTTTATGGAGTAGATGTACCAAGTTAGGCTACAGATGAGTATGGTGGTTATAAATACTGTAACTAGAGTTAACCTAGGTGTTCATGGAGTAGTTGTACCAAGTAAGGCTAAAGATGAGTATGGTGGTTATAAATTGTGTAACTAGAGTTACACCTAGGTGTTCGTGGAGTTGTTGTACCAAATAACACTAAAGATGAGTATGGTGGTTATAAATTCCTTGGTACAACTACTCCATGAACACCTAGGTGTAACTCTAGTTACAGTAAGGCAAAAGAAGAGTATGGTGGTTATAAATTGTGTAACTAGAGTTACACCTAGGTGTTCGTAGAGTTGTTGTACCATTAAATGCTAAAGATGCGTATGGTGGTTACAAATTCGGTAACTAGAGTTACAGGTAGGTGTTAGTGGAGTGGCTGTACCAAATAACGCTAAAAATGAGTATGGGGTTATAAATTCGGTAACTAGAGTTAAACCTAA
>NW_013898521.1:0-254 GCF_000517525.1 Limulus polyphemus
CTGAGCCAAAGACCCTACAAAAATTACTGCAGACATTGCTGCAAAAGAGAGGTTGAACTAACCAGGTGTCATCAAGCTGAAGTCAAAGTGACTGAAGGAGTTGATGATGGTGAAGTGGAACCAAGTATAGATATGAAAGCAGAACAGGAGAAAGAACAAGATTTGAAGCCAATAATTGACTTCCTACAAGTAAGTGTTTTGTGCTATGCTTGGGAGAAGGTGTCTAGCTTAAGTCTCTGTGACAAAGAACTATT
>NW_013898522.1:0-255 GCF_000517525.1 Limulus polyphemus
AAATCATGTAAGTGGAAGCAGCTATAGTTGCAAAGTCCTTCACAAACTTCCTGTAATAGATACAGAGTCCCAAGAAACTTCTTAACTCTCCCACACTGTCTGGTGTTGGCAATCACACACTGCTTTCACCTTGTCAGGATCAGTTTGCACACCATTCTCACTTACAGTGTGGCCTAAGTAAAGCACCTCTTTCTGGAACAAGTGGCATTTCTTGGGATGGAATTTGAGGTTTGCTGCTTTCAAACGCTTTAATGC
>NW_013898523.1:0-256 GCF_000517525.1 Limulus polyphemus
GAACGAAATAAAAGTCGAAAAAACCTAAAGTAAAAAGGAATAAAAAGACCGTTATCAAAGTAGACAAAATCTAGAGCAACAAGGACTAAAAAGACCGTTATGAAAATAGGCAAAATCTAAAGTAATAAGTGAGTAAAAAGGCCGTTATCAAAGTCGAAAAAATAATAGTTTAAGAAGGACTAAAAAGACCGTAATCAAAGTCGACAAAATCTAGAGTAACAAGGACTAAAAATACCGTTATCAAAGTATACAAAAT
>NW_013898524.1:0-481 GCF_000517525.1 Limulus polyphemus
TTTCAAAACAATAAATATGTATTTTAAAACAATAAATATGTATTTTGAAACAATAAATATGTATTTTACAACAATGAATATGTATCTTGGAACAATGAATATGTATTTTGGAACAATAAAGATGTATTTTACAACAATGAATATGTATTTTAAAAACAATAAATATGTATTTTAAAAACAATAAATATGTATTTTAAAACAATAAATATGTATTTTAAAACAATAATTGTGTATTTTGGAACAATAGAGATGTATTTTACAACAATGAATATGGATTTTAAAACAATAAAGATGTATTTTAAAACAATAAAGATGTATTTTACAACAATGAATATGTATCTTGGAACAATGAATATGTATTCTAAAACAATAAATATGTATTTTAAAACAATAAAGATGTATTTTAGAACAATGAATATGTATTCTAAAACAATAAATATGTATTTTAAAACAATAAAGATGTATTTTAGAACAATGAATA
>NW_013898525.1:0-256 GCF_000517525.1 Limulus polyphemus
CACCAATACCACTGAATTCTACTATAATTAAACTTAGTAACTCTGCTGTACTTGGGTCTAAAAAAAAATATAAAATTTCAAGCAGGCTAAAGACACAACCTGCCTCATTGAAATCTTGATTCAAAAGAAAGAAATTGCATTAAGTACATTAGATAGGCTGAGAAAACCACTAGGGGGACATTCTGAGCTTTCGATTGATCATTCACACATATATGTAAATTGGTGACAGATTTTCTTGTAGGCAGATTTTGTTAAA
>NW_013898526.1:0-256 GCF_000517525.1 Limulus polyphemus
ATGAAATTAAACATACTGTAAGTATAAATTATAATTCATATACTAGTGTAAAAATTCAGTGGAGAACAATGAGGTGATGACACAGTTTCACTTACGATACAAGTTACAGTGCTTGTTACCATAATCTTACAACTTGTAACAAGCTAGATTCTAAAATTTTCTTGTGTGAGACAATTTCATGTAGAAATTTCTGATGACATCCAGTCATGTGGAATCTTTGGTGCAGAAATTAGTCTCATAAATGAATTAACGTAAT
>NW_013898527.1:0-256 GCF_000517525.1 Limulus polyphemus
ACTCTATAAGTACACCATTTGATGGATATGATATCATATACTGTCTGTTACCGTTAGAGATACTCTATAAGTACACCATTTGGTGGATATGACATCGTATACTGTCTGTTACCGTTAGAGATACTCTATAAGTACACCATTTGGTGGATATGATATCATATACTGTCTGTTATCGTTATAGATACTCTACAAGTACACCATTTGGTGGATATGACATCGTATACTGTCTGTTACCGTTAGAGATACTCTATAAGTA
>NW_013898528.1:0-255 GCF_000517525.1 Limulus polyphemus
TTTCCAGCACGAGTTTGGGGCAGAGGACCAGCAATGTCGATGGCTATTCTTTCCATTGGTGCACCAACTTGATATAACTTCATTGGAGCACGTCCCTTATGCTTGGGTCCCCTTTTAGCACAACATGTACTGCATGTTCTGTACCATTCTTCCACATCTTGTTTCATACCTATCCAGTAAAATCTGTGTCGTAGGCGACTCAATGTTTTCTTAACTCCGAGATGTCCTCCTGTTACAGTATCATGGGATTGATGC
>NW_013898529.1:0-254 GCF_000517525.1 Limulus polyphemus
CTTAATCGATATACAACCATTTAACTGTCGTTTAAAGAAATAAAAACTTAATCGATATACAACCATTTAATTGTCATTTAAAGAAGTAAAAAAACGTAATCGATATAAATCATTTAACTGTCCTTTAAAGAAGTAAAAACTTAATCGATATACAACCATTTAACTGTCATTTAATAAAGTAAAAACTTAATCGATATACAACCATTTAACTGTCGTTTATAGAAGTAAAAAACTTAATCGATATACAACCATTT
>NW_013898530.1:0-256 GCF_000517525.1 Limulus polyphemus
TATATATGAATGTATATCATAGGACGTATATGTGTGAATGTATATCATAGGATGTGTATGTGTGAACGTACATCGTAGGATATATATGTATGAATGTATATCATAGGATGAGTATGTGTGAATGTATATCATAGGATGTGTATGTGTGAGCGTACATCATAGGATGTATATATATATATATGAATGTATATTATAGGATGTATATGTGTGAATGTATATTATAGGATGAGTATGTGTGAATGTATATCATAGGATG
>NW_013898531.1:0-256 GCF_000517525.1 Limulus polyphemus
ATGATTCTTCTCCAAATTTGGTATGTAGGTACACTTTAACGTTGCGTAGTAATATGCAGAGTTTTACCTTCCTACTGTTTGTATTAAAGGAGTTATGGAACTTTTGCGTTTGAAACAGTACGTCGTTCCATTTGGACGGATCATCTCCAAATTTTGTATGAACGTTCGTTGCATACTTGCGTATTTACATGCAAAATTCTAGCCTTCTATTATCATTTTTGCGACTTTTGTGGTCGTTTTATGTTACTCTTTTATT
>NW_013898532.1:0-385 GCF_000517525.1 Limulus polyphemus
GTTCTATCCAATCATATGTAAACTTTTTTTTTCTTTATAGCTGTTTTCAAAGCTGTGTTTCATTGGTAAATGATCAAACCACATGATGTGGCACCATTACAAGGTTTCAACCAAGAAATGTACAAAAACTACAGGAACGTTGAGTGCCAGCATGGGCCCTGGAGCAAACATCCTTGCTGGGCCCCCTTTCTCTCTCTCTTTTTTCAACATTTTCAAGAATTTGTTAAAAAGAAGATCCTAAATTAGGACAGCAACGAGCTCATAAACCAGACAAAATCATAGCAACAGTCGTTTTTACCTCGCAGTATAAGCGTAAAAAAATTAATAAAGTAACAACAAATATCTATTACATTTATAAAGTAACAAATACATATAATTATTACTA
>NW_013898533.1:0-256 GCF_000517525.1 Limulus polyphemus
CCAACAGAATTTCTTACTGTAGCGCACTCATGTTCATTAGCACTACGTACTGTAGAATATTAGAGAACAGCATCCAATAGAGATGTATACAAAACAACAAAGAACTCAATAATCCAACAGAATTTCTTACTGTAGCGCACTCATGTTCATTAGCACTACGTATTGTAGAGCATTAGAGAATAACATCCAATAGAGATGTATACAAAACAACAAAGAACTCAATAATCCAACAGAATTTCTTAACTGTAGCGCACTC
>NW_013898534.1:0-256 GCF_000517525.1 Limulus polyphemus
ACATGTTTTCATGATAAAGTATTTTATCGTAGCCATTAACTTCCTTATATGCATGGCAACAATTGGCATTCACAGGCTTACTAAAGGATAGTTTCTTTACATGTTTTCATGATAAAGTATTTTATCGTAGCCATTAACTTCCTTATATGCATGGCAACAATTGGCATTCACAGGCTTACTAAAGGATAGTTTCTTTACATGTTTTCATGATAAAGTATTTCATCGTAGCCGTTAACTTCCTTATATGCATGGCAAC
>NW_013898535.1:0-256 GCF_000517525.1 Limulus polyphemus
AATAGGTACAGAATCCCAAGAAACATCTTAACTCTCCCACATTGTCTGGTGTTGGCCAATCACGCACTGCTTTCATCTTATCAGGATCAGTTTGCACACCATTCTCACTTACAAGGTGGCCTAAGCAAAGCATCTCTTTCTGGAACAAATGAGATTTCTTGGGATGGAGTTTGAGGTTTGCTGCTTTCAAATGCTTGAATACTTCCTCTAGCCGGGACATTTCCTCGTCAAAAGTTGTTGCAAATACAATGACATC
>NW_013898536.1:0-255 GCF_000517525.1 Limulus polyphemus
TTAACCTGATGTGATTCTACATGAAAGTCACTGATCATCATGTAACCATGAGGAGTGGATTCTGCAACCGTCAATACCATTAACCTGATGTGATTCTGCATGAAAGTCACTGATCATCGTGTAACCATGAAGAGTGGGTTCTGCAACCGTCAATACCGTTAACCTGAGGTGATTCTGCATGAAAGTCACTGATCATCATGTAACCATGAAAAGTGAGTTCTACAACTGTCAATACCGTTAACCTGATGTGATTCT
>NW_013898537.1:0-256 GCF_000517525.1 Limulus polyphemus
CACAAGATTTAAAAATACTGTGTACTGTCAATAAGAAGACACAGATTTAACAATACTGTGTACTGTCAATAACAAGCTATAGGATTTAACGATACCGTGTACTATCACTGATTAGCCACACGATTTAACGATACTTTTTACTCTCAATAAGAAGGCACAAGATTTAACAATACTGTGTACTGTCAATAACAAGCCACAAGATTTAAAGATAGTGTGTACTATCACTGACAAGCCACACGATTTAACGATACTGTGT
>NW_013898538.1:0-256 GCF_000517525.1 Limulus polyphemus
CTTATAGAACATGGGGAAACATTCACCCAAACTATATCCAGAGACTAATAGAGCATAGGGAAACATTCGCCCAAACTATATCCAGAAACTTATAGAACATAGGGAAACATTCATCAAAAATATCCAGAAACTTATAGAACATGGGGAAACACTAAAAAATATCCAGAAATCTATAGAACATAGGGAAACATTCATCAAAAATATCCAGAAATCTATAGAATATATGGAAACATTCATCAAAAATATCTAGAAACTT
>NW_013898539.1:0-256 GCF_000517525.1 Limulus polyphemus
GCATTGACCACTAGCACTGAGCTATAAAGATTCATATTGTTCATGCATTGAACACCAGCAGTGAGCTATAATGATTCATATTGTTCATGTATTGACCACTAGCACTGAGCTATAAAGATTCATATTGTTCATGCACTGAACACTAGCCCTGAGCTATAAAGATTCATATTGTTCATGCACTGAACACTAGCACTGAACTATAAAGATTCATATTGTTCATGCATTGACCACTAGCATTGAACTATAAAGATTCATA
>NW_013898540.1:0-255 GCF_000517525.1 Limulus polyphemus
TGAATGTGTCAATTGCATCCTGGCTCAGTGTATGAATGTGTCAATTGCATCCTGGGTCAGTGTATAAATGTGTCAAGTACATCCTGGCTCAATGCATAAATGTGTCAACTACATCCCGACTCAGTGTGTGAATGTGTCAATTACACCCAGGCTCAGTGTATGAATGTGTGAACCACATCCTGACTCAGTGTATAAATGTGTGAACTACATCCTGGCTCAGTGTATGAATGTGTCAACTATATCCTGGCTCAGTGT
>NW_013898541.1:0-256 GCF_000517525.1 Limulus polyphemus
AGCGTGAAATATGATTCATACGTAACCCAAGCTTAGTGTGAAATATGATTCATACGTAACTCAAGCTTAGCGTGAAATATGATTCATACGTAACCCAAGCGTAGCGTGAAATATGGTTCATACGTAACCCAAGCTTAGCGTGAAATATGGTTCATACGTAACCCAAGCTTAGTGTGAAATATGATTCATACGTAACCCAAGCTTAGCGTGAAATATGATTCATACGTAACCCAAGCTTAGCATGAAATATAATTCA
>NW_013898542.1:0-256 GCF_000517525.1 Limulus polyphemus
GAAAGGATCTCTATTTTGAAAGATTAACATCAAGGTCATCTGTGTATTGAAGTATCAAGAAAAAAAATTTTTAACAAAATTTGTGAAAAAACATGGGCTATAGCCTTTGGTTTTTGGTGAAAATATGATTTTTTTGGGAAAATGGTAAAAAGTGTTTTTTTGACGCAAAATTAAAAGAAAAACTTTCGATGCTGCTTATTTCGTCGGAAAACTCAAAATTGAGACATTATAGTATTGACGAAAAACATTATGTCAC
>NW_013898543.1:0-254 GCF_000517525.1 Limulus polyphemus
ATTGGGGTTTGATACACATGGTAGGCACAGCACAGATAGCTCATTGTTCAGCTTCGTGCTTAACAACAACCAAATAAATAGTATATAATAATTTTATTTTAAATATTCAAGGCATTTTTGCCTTTCCTCTTCACCGTGACTCAAATCTATTTAATGCTTAATAAACACATGATTGGCATTATAGTAATATATATCAATTTTTAAATGTAATTTTGTATTATCATACTGTGATAAAGATAGCATACACTTTATAA
>NW_013898544.1:0-256 GCF_000517525.1 Limulus polyphemus
ACACCTTGGAGAAAATTGAAAGTTGGTTATGAATACACCTTGGAGAAGATTGAAAGTTGGTTATGAGTACACCTTGGAGAAGATTGAAAGTTGGTTATGAGTACACCTTAGAGAAGATTAAAAATTGGTTATGAGTACACCTTGGAGAAGATTGAAAGTTGGTTATGAGTACACTTTGGAGAAGATTGAAAGTTGGTTATGAGTACACCTTGGAGAAGATTGAAAGTTGGTTATGAGTACACCTTTGAGAAGATTG
>NW_013898545.1:0-256 GCF_000517525.1 Limulus polyphemus
AGAATATAAGTATTGTGGTGTTAGTCAGATTTAGAGGATGAGCATTGTGGTAGGTTAAATACATTTAGAGGATGAGTATTGTGGTGTGTTAGACACGTTTAGAGGATGAGTATTGTGGTGTGTTAGACACTTTTAGAGGATGAGTATTGTGGTTTGTTAGACACGTTTAGAGGATGAGTATTGTGGTGTGTTAGACACGTTTACGGGATGAGTATTGTTTTGTGTTAGAAACGTTTAGAGGATGAGTATTGTGGTG
>NW_013898546.1:0-256 GCF_000517525.1 Limulus polyphemus
GTTTGTGTGGTAGTAAGAGAACTGTTGTTTGTGTAGTAGTAAGCGAACTGTTGATTGTGTAGTAGTAAGAGAACTGTTGTTTGTGTGGTAGTGAGAGAACTGTTGATTGTGTGGTAGTAAGAGAACTGTTGTTTGTGTGGTAGTGAGAGAACTTTTGATTGTGTGGTAGTAAGAGAACTGTTGATTGTGTGGTAGTAAGAGAACTGTTGATTGTGTGGTAGTAAGAGAACTGTTGATTGTGTTGTAGTAAGCGAAC
>NW_013898547.1:0-256 GCF_000517525.1 Limulus polyphemus
AACAAACCAAGTGCACAATATGACAAAGTAAAGAACAGTAACAAACCAAGTGTACAAGATGATAAAGTGAAGAACAGTAACACACCAAGTGTACAAGATGACAAAGTAAAGAGCAGTAACAAACCAAGTGTACAAGCTGATAAAGTGAAGAGCAGTAACAAACCAAGTGCACAATATGACAAAGTAAAGAGCAGTAACAAACCAAGTGTACAAGATGATAAAGTGAAGAACAGTAACACACCAAGTGTACATGATG
>NW_013898548.1:0-258 GCF_000517525.1 Limulus polyphemus
ACGAGTGCGTCACTGTTATGCGCTAGATGACGGTTCTTTAGAAATGTCATGTATTATTTGATGTCTTTGATTAACTAAATCAGATTTCATTTTTAGATTCTTTTGTTACATAATGTGGTATATTTTCCACTCGATGTAAATCATTTAGTTTTTTATCAATATTATGCTGCTTATGCACAATCCTTATTCTCTTCCCAATCCTACTAGCTATATTCTTCTTGGGATTTTTAAAAGAGCTAATCCTTATATTTTCATTTG
>NW_013898549.1:0-256 GCF_000517525.1 Limulus polyphemus
GGCTCATCAGGCCGGCTAGGATACTACAGGCACAGTAACACTTGAGACACTACTTATATTATATAACTGCGAGTGACACTGGCTATGAACAATGCACCGTAATTCACAAAGAAATGTGAAATACTGAGCAAGTACACACCACACTGTAACCCTGACAAAGCATGCTCATGCAACAGTACTCCAATCATCACTTTCAAAAAATTATAGTAAAATTAACAAGTCATTAATACTTTCAATAAATTATAGTAAAATTAAC
>NW_013898550.1:0-256 GCF_000517525.1 Limulus polyphemus
GCAAATGACCTCTTTATAAACTCTTGTATGGTACCAGCTATAAATGAATAATGTCATTTCTAAAAGTTTGATTGTCAGCATACGTATTGATCTATTTGTAAACAAAAGAGAGAGAAAGAGAGCGTGTAACACTTAGCGGTACGAACCTATATTTGTAAGTGATTCCATTCTGCTGTACCGTACATCAGTATCGTTAAATCTTGTGTCTTTTTATTGACAGTACACAGTATCGTTAATTCTTGTGTCTTCTTATTGA
>NW_013898551.1:0-257 GCF_000517525.1 Limulus polyphemus
TAATCTCTCTTCTTGTACTTCTTGTTTCTTTTTCCTCCAACAACTGCTGTAATCTCTTGTTTATTTTGCTGTTCGAGCTGCCATTGTTGCAGGTTTTCTTGCCACTGCTGTAGTCTCTCTTCTTGTTTCTTTTCTCGTACTTCTTGTTTATTTTCTCGTTCTTCTTGTTTCTTTTCTCGTTCTTCTTGTTTCTTTTCTCGTTCTTCTTGTTTCTTTTTCCTCCAACAACTGCTGTAATCTTTCTTCTTGTTTATTTT
>NW_013898552.1:0-256 GCF_000517525.1 Limulus polyphemus
CTACCTAGTAAGTTTGTTACAAGTTGTAACTAGATACTACCTAGTAAGTTTGTCACATGTTTTAACTAGATACTACCTAATAAGTTTGTTACAAGTTTTAACAAGATACTACCTAGTAAGTTTGTTACATGTTTTAACTAGATACTGCCTAGTAAGTTTGTTACAAGTTTTAACGAGATACTACCTAGTAACTTTGTTACAAGTTTTAACTAGATACTACCTGGTAAGTTTGTTACATGTTTTAACTAGATACTAC
>NW_013898553.1:0-256 GCF_000517525.1 Limulus polyphemus
GGAATAATATCCACTTTAATAGTCACATGCCTCTATATAATGAATAATATCCACTTTAATAGTAACATGCCTCTATATAATGAATAATATCCACTTTAATAGTCACATGCCTCAATATAAGGAATAATATCCACTTTAATAGTAAACATGCCTCTATATAATGAATAATATCCACTTTAATAGTCACATGCCTCAATATAAGGAATAATATCCACCTTAATAGTCACATACCTCTATATAAGGAATAATATCCACA
>NW_013898554.1:0-256 GCF_000517525.1 Limulus polyphemus
GATTTTGTTAGCAGTCCTTCACTGGACAATATTATTAGCAGTCCTTCGCTGGGACGATATTGTTAGCAGTCCTTTAACTGGAACGATTTTGTTAGCAGTCCTTCACTCGACAATATTGTTAGCAGTTCTTCACTGGAACGATATTGTTAGCAGTCCTTTAACTGGAACGATTTTGTTAGCAGTCCTTCACTGGACAATATTATTAGCAGTCCTTCGCTGGGACGATATTGTTAGCAGTCCTTCACTGGAATGATAT
>NW_013898555.1:0-256 GCF_000517525.1 Limulus polyphemus
ATATACAGTACAGGAGACCAGGGTATGTATTATGCTCTATACGTCAAGCATACAGTACTGGAGACCAGGGTATGTATTATGCTCTATACGTCAAGCATACAGTACTGGAGACCAGAGTATGTATTATGCTCTATACATGAAATATACAGTACAGGAGACCAAGCTATGTATTATGCTCTATACGTCAAGCATACAGTACTGGAGACCAGGGTATGTATTATGCTCTATACATGAAATATACAGTACAGGAGACAAG
>NW_013898556.1:0-256 GCF_000517525.1 Limulus polyphemus
CAGCAGCCTGTGCCTGGTGTGAAAACAGACATTTGTCTTCACTGGTTGTTTTCCATATAAACCAACCAGCAGCCTGTACCTGGTGTGAAAACAGACATTTGTCTTCACTGGTTGTTTTCCATATAAACCAACCAGCAGCCTGTGCCTGGTGTGAAAACAGCCATTTGTCTTCACTGGTTGTTTTCCATATAAACCAACCAGCAGCCTGTACCTGGTGTGAAAACAGACATTTGTCTTCACTGGTTGTTTTCCATAT
>NW_013898557.1:0-256 GCF_000517525.1 Limulus polyphemus
TTCTTGTTTCTTTTCTCGTTCTTCTTGTTTCTTTTCTTTTTCCTCCAACAACTGCTGTAATCTCTCTTCTTGTTTATTTTGCTGTTCGAGCTGCCACTGTTGCAGGTTTTCTTGCAACTGCTGTTGTCTCTCTTCTTTTTTCTTTTCTTTTTCCTCCAACAACTGTTGTAATTTCTCTTCTCATTCTTCTTGTTTCTTTTTTTGTTCTTCTTGTTTCTTTTCTTGTTTATTTTCTCGTTCTTCTTGTTTCTTTTCT
>NW_013898558.1:0-256 GCF_000517525.1 Limulus polyphemus
AAAACATTGCCAGGGAAGTACCTGTTCAAAACATTGCCAGGGAAGTATCTGTTCAAAACATTGCCAGGGAAGTATCTGTTCAAAACATTGCCAGGGAAGTATCTGTTCAAAACATTGCCAGGGAAGTATCTGTTCAAAACATTGCCAGGGAAGTATCTGTTCAAAACATTGCCAGGGAAGTGTCTGTTCAAAACATTGCCAGGGAAGTATCTGTTCAAAACATTGCCAGGGAAGTGTCTGTTCAAAACATTGCCAG
>NW_013898559.1:0-254 GCF_000517525.1 Limulus polyphemus
AGTGACTGGTTGGTGTTTTACTATACATGGATAGTGACTGATAGATGCTTTTTTATAGAAGGATAGTGACTGGTAGTTGTTTTATTATACATTGATAGTGACTGGTAGATCTTTTAATACAGATGGATAGTGCCTGGTAAGTCTTTTAATGTGGGTTGATCGTTACTATAACCATCTACAGTGGGTTGATCGTTACTATAACCATCTACAGTGGGTTGATCGTTACTATAACCATTTACAGTGGGTTGATCGTT
>NW_013898560.1:0-256 GCF_000517525.1 Limulus polyphemus
TAACTTATGTACTAGTTACTTAGATATTAACATCATGAAGAGTTTTAACTTATGTACTAGTTATTTAGATATTAACATCATGAAGAGTTTTAACTTATGTACTAGTTATTTAGATATTAACATCATGAAGAGTTTTAACTTATGTACTAGTTACTTAGATATTAACATCATGAAGAGTTTTAACTTATGTACTCGTTATTTAGATATTAACATCATGAAGAGTCTTAACTTGTGTACTAGTTACTTAGATATTAAC
>NW_013898561.1:0-256 GCF_000517525.1 Limulus polyphemus
AGGTACACTTTAACGTTGAGTAGTAATATGCAGAGTTTTACCTTCCTACTGTTTGTTTTAAAGGAGATATGGAAGGTTTGCGTTTGTACCATTACGTCGTTCCATTTGGACGGATCATCTCCAAATTTAATATGAACGTTCGTTGCAATACGATCATTACTGCTGTATCAAACCTTTACCTAACAACTCAATACCGATCATTACTGTTGTATCTAGCCTTTACCTAACAACTCAATACGATCATTACTGCTGTAAC
>NW_013898562.1:0-257 GCF_000517525.1 Limulus polyphemus
TAATCACAGTCATGAGGAAACTTTAAACACCTTTCTGGTTCTGTGAGATATCAAACAGTGGACTACCACTAATCACAGTCATGAGGAAACTTTAAACACCTTTCTGGTTCTGTGAGATATCAAACACAGAACTATCACAGTCACGAGGAAACTTTAAACACCTTTCTGGTTCTGTGAGATATCAAACTGAGAACTATCACTAATCACAGTCACGAGGAAACATTAAACACCTTTCTGGTTCTGTGAGATATGAAACA
>NW_013898563.1:0-256 GCF_000517525.1 Limulus polyphemus
GTGAAAATGTATAAAAGTCTGAGTAAAATCTATGGCAAAATATGTTAAAGTCTGTGAAGAATCTGCGAAAAATCTCGTAAAGATCCATGGAAAGTCTGAGTAAAATCTATGGCAAAATATGTTAAAGTCTGTGAAGAATCTGCGAAAAATCTCGTAAAGATCCATGGAAAGTCTGAGTAAAATCTATGGCAAAATATGTTAAAGTCTGTGAAGAATCTGCGTAAAAATCTCGTAAAGATCCATGGAAAGTCTGAGT
>NW_013898564.1:0-255 GCF_000517525.1 Limulus polyphemus
CAAGATTTAAAAATACTGAGTCCTGTCAATAAGAAGATACTGGATTTATCAATACTGTGTACTATCAATAAGAAGACTCAAGATTTAACGATACTTTGTACTGTCAATAAGAAGACACAAGATTTAACAATACTGTGTCCTGTCAATAAAAAGATACAGGATTTATCAATACTGTGTATTGTCAAAAAAAGACACAAGATTTTACAATACTGTGTCCTGTCAATAAGAAGATAAAGGATTTATCAATACTGTGTC
>NW_013898565.1:0-256 GCF_000517525.1 Limulus polyphemus
TATGCGGATTCGTACCCGCGACCCTCAGATTGTGAGTCGAGCGCCTTATCCACCTGGCCATGCCGGGCCATGCGTAGTGAGCCAAGAGATGAAATAAGTTTGTACATACAGAAATGATAATGATTTAAACGTATGTATACTGTAGCTACACCAAGTTTCTTAGATGGGATAACCTGACAACTTCCCCCCAGACAATTGCCCCTGGACAACTGCCCCCGCAACCATATCTTATGATATTGTTACGTCTCCGTTTGTT
>NW_013898566.1:0-256 GCF_000517525.1 Limulus polyphemus
ATCTCAGGATAAATAGTAGAGAGTACACGTCCAAACAACCTTCATATCAGGATAAATAGTTGAGAGTACAGGTCCAAACAACCTTCATCTCACGATAAATAGTAGAGAGTACAGGTCCAAACAACCTTCATATCAGGATAAATACTAGAGAGTACAGGTCCAAACAACCTTCATATCAGGATAAATAGTAGAGTACAGGTCCAAACAACCTTTGTAAGTTTCTATTTCACAACCATCTTTTTACATTCCAGGCTAG
>NW_013898567.1:0-254 GCF_000517525.1 Limulus polyphemus
CTGTGGTACATTTTACAATAATCAATACGTCTATGGTATATTTTACAATAATCAAAGTGCCTGTGGTACATTTTACAATAATCAATACATCTATGGTATATTTTACAATAATCAAAGTGTCTATGGTATATTTTACAATAATCAAAGTGCCTGTGGTACATTTTACAATAATCAATACGTCTATGGTATATTTTACAATAATCAAAGTGCCTGTGGTACATTTCACAATAATCAATACATCTATGGTATATTTT
>NW_013898568.1:0-256 GCF_000517525.1 Limulus polyphemus
ATAATAAAACACCGACCAGCCACTATCCATCTGTATTGAAAGGCCTACCAGCCACTATCCATCTGTATTAAAAGACCTACCAGCCACTATCCATCTAGTATTAAAAGACCTACCAGCCACTATCCATTTGTATTAAAAGACCTACCAGCCGCTATCCATCTGTATTAAAAGACCTACAAGCCACTATCCATCTGTATTAAAAGACCTACCAGCCACTATCCATCTGTATTAAAACACCTACCAGCCACTATCCATC
>NW_013898569.1:0-256 GCF_000517525.1 Limulus polyphemus
GTTCACGGAGGCGTTCCGCAGAGGCGTAAGGTACCGCCGTCAAGATCGGGTCCGTGGAAAATTCTCCGATAATCGGTAACGTTCTTTCGTCTGCTACCGCGTTTAACCTTTTCCCATAATATAAGAGGGAAACTAAAGTTAGGGTCATCCCTCTCAAAAGTACGGGGAACGGTCTCCGCCTCAGATACGAAGAAAGCCTCGGCATTGAACGCCAACCACCGGTCGAGGTATCGCCGACGGAACCTCGGCCGCGTTC
>NW_013898570.1:0-256 GCF_000517525.1 Limulus polyphemus
GACACAAGATTTAACGATACTGCGTACTGTCAATAAGAAGACACAAGATTTAACGATACTGTGTACTATCAATAAAAAGACACAAGATTTAACGATACTGTGTACTGTCAATAAGAAAACACAAGATTTAACGATACTGTGTACTGTCTATAAGAATACACAAGATTTAACGATACTGTGAACTGTCAATAAGAAGACACAAGATTTAACGATACTGTGTACTGTCAATAAGAAAACACAAGATTTAACGATTCTG
>NW_013898571.1:0-611 GCF_000517525.1 Limulus polyphemus
ACACAAAATTTAACAATACTATGTACTATCACTAACAAGCCACAAGATTTAACGATACTGTGTATTGTCAATAAAAAGACACAAGTTTTAACAATGTTGTGTACTGTCAATAAGAAGACACAAGATTTAAGGATACTGTGTACTATACTATCAATAACAAGCCATAAGATTTAACGATACTGTGTACTGTCAATAAGAAGACACGAGATTTAACAATACTGTGTACTGTCAATAAGGAGATACTAGATTTAAAAATCGAAAGTGAACAGTAAGAGATTTAACAATACTGTGTACTGTCAATAAGAAGACACTAGATTTAACAATACTGTTCACTTTCGATAAGAAGACACAAGATTTAACGATACTGTGTACTATCAATAACAAGCCATAAGATTTAACGATACATATATCAACAATACTGTGTACTATCAATAAGATAGTACTGTCAATAAGAAAACACAAAATTTAACAATATTGTGTACTGTCAATAAGAAGACACAAGATTTAACGATACTATGTACTGTCAATAAGAAGACTTGATTTAACGATACTGTGTACTATCACGTTAAATCTTTTGGCTTGTTAGATACTGTGTAAGTGATAGAAACAAG
>NW_013898572.1:0-256 GCF_000517525.1 Limulus polyphemus
TAAGAAAACACAAGATTTAACAATAATGTGTCCTGTCAATAAGAAGACACAAGATTTAACGATACTGTGTACTGTCAATAAGAAGACAAAAGATTTAATGATACTGTGTACTGTCAATAAGTAGACACAAGATTTTAAGATACTGTGTGCTTTCAAGAAGAAAACACAAGACTTAACTATAATGTGTACTGTCAATAAGAACACACAAGATTTAACGATAATGTTTACTGTCAGTAAGAAAACAGAAGATTTAACC
>NW_013898573.1:0-257 GCF_000517525.1 Limulus polyphemus
GTGTGTTAGACACGTTTAGAGGATGAGTATTGTGGTGTGTTAGACACGTTTAGAGGATGAGTATTGTTGTGTGTTAGACACGTTTAGAGGATGAGTATTGTGGTGTGTTAGACACGTTTAGAGGATGAATAGTTGTGGTGTGTTAGACATGTTTAGAGGATGAGTATGGTAGTGTGTTAGACACGTTTAGCGGATGAGTATTGTGGTGTATTAGACACGTTTAGTGGATGAGTATTGTGGTGTGTTAGACACATTTA
>NW_013898574.1:0-399 GCF_000517525.1 Limulus polyphemus
TTATGGTAGTCATCACCTGTAGCTTTGTTTGAGTTATGGTAGTCATCAACTTGTTGCTTTGTTTGAGTTATGGTAGTCATCACCTCTAGCTTTGTTTGAGTTATGGTAGTCATCACCTGTAGCTTTGTTTGGGTTATGGTAACATCACCTGTAGCTTTGTTTGAGTTCTGGTAACATCACCTGTAGCTTTGTTTGAGTTATGATAGTCATCTTCTGTAGCTTTGTTTGAGTTATGGTAGCCATCAACCTGTAGCTTTTTTGAGTTATGGTAGTCATAAACCTGTAGCTTTGTTTGAGTAATGGTAACATCCCCTGTTTCTTTGTTTGAGTTATGGTAGTTATCAACCTGTAGCTTTGTTTGAGTTATGGTAGTCATCAACTTGTAGCTTTGTTTGAATT
>NW_013898575.1:0-432 GCF_000517525.1 Limulus polyphemus
GCCTAAGTGTTCATGGAATAGTTGTACCAAGTAAGGGTAAAGATGAGTATGGTGGTTAAAAATTCTGTAACTGGAGTTACAACTAGGTTTCATGGAGTATTTGTACCAAGTAAGGCTAAAGATGAGTATGGTGGTTATAAATTCGGTAACTAGAGTTACACCTACGTGTTCGTGGAGTTGTTGTACCAAATAACGCTAAAGATGAGTATTGGGTTACACATTCTGTAACTAGAGTTACACCTACGTGTTCGTGGAGGGGTAACTAGAGTTACAACTAGGTTTCATGGAGTAGTTTTACCAAGTAAGGCTAAAGATGAGTATGGTGGTTATAAATTCGTTAACTAGAGTTAAACCTTGGTGTTCATGGAGTAGTTGTACCAAGTAAGGCTAAAGATGAGTATGGTGGTTATAAATTCGGTAACTAGAGTTAAA
>NW_013898576.1:0-253 GCF_000517525.1 Limulus polyphemus
CACTATGTATCGATCACGCTATAACCCAAGGGGGTTACTGATGTTCAGTATGTATCGATCACGCTATAACTCAGGGAGGTTACTGACATTCACTTTGTATCGATCAAGTTATAACTCAGGGAGGTTACTGACGTTCAGTATGTATCGATCACGCTATAACTCAGGGAGGCTACTGACATTCAGTATGTATCGATCAAGTTATAACTCAGGGAGGTTACTGACGTTCAGTATGTATTGATCAAGTTATAACTCA
>NW_013898577.1:0-255 GCF_000517525.1 Limulus polyphemus
CAGCAGTAATCACAATGAACTTGTTGGACGAAATAAGACTGTCTGAGTCAACAGTAATCACAATGTACGTGTTGGACAAAATAAGACTGTCTAAATCAGCAGTAATCACAATGGACGTGTTGGACAAAATAAGACTGTCTAAGTCAGCAGTAATCACAATGGACGTGTTGGACAAAATAAGACTGTCTAAATCAGCAGTAATCACAATGGACGTGTTGGACAAAATAAGACTGTCTAAGTCAGCAGTACTCACAA
>NW_013898578.1:0-255 GCF_000517525.1 Limulus polyphemus
AGACTGGTTAGTTCTACTCATTCTCACCATGTGATATGACCAACAGACTGGTTAATTCCTACTCATTCTTATCATGTGATATCACCAACAGACTGGTTAGTTCTACTCATTCCCATCATGTGATATGACCAACAGACTGGTTAGTTCCTACTCATTCCCATCACGTGATATCACCAACAGACTGGTTAGTTCTACTCATTCCCATCATGCGATATGACCAACAGACTGGTTAGTTCCTACTCATTCTTATCATGT
>NW_013898579.1:0-249 GCF_000517525.1 Limulus polyphemus
ACCTACAGTTACTACAAAATTACTACCAATCATGGTTACCTAATTAGTGATTATTTGGTGGGTTGCCTTTAAATCGTTTTAAAACATACTTTAAAAATCTAAACAAGAGCTTTCCTGGAATATAAAGAAACATAACAGTACCCTACAGTTACTACAAAATTACTACCAATCATGGTTACCTAATTAGTGATTATTTGGTGGGTTGCCTTTAAATCGTCTTAAAGCATACTTTAAAAATCTAAACTAGAG
>NW_013898580.1:0-257 GCF_000517525.1 Limulus polyphemus
AGGAAATATTTAGTCTATTTCTCTACGTAAGCGTCTCATTTCCGGTATAACGATAGCGAGAGCGTGCGTGAAAAGGTTGTTAGGGATATTTTACTTTAGAAATGGATAAATATATGTATATTTAAAACTATACTTAAGTGTTTAAGTAAAATAAAGGTGATTAACATACATAAACAGTGGACGGAAAATATACGACCATGATAAACCAGCAAACACAAACTATAGCTGTTAGAAGGGAAAAAAATGAAAGTCCAGCA
>NW_013898581.1:0-255 GCF_000517525.1 Limulus polyphemus
AAATACTTGTAACCATTAGTACCATAATTACAGAACTGAGGAAAACTAAAGCAATGGTATGTTTCACATTTATTACTACCTTGATGCCTTTACTGGCAAAATCATGGTAGTAACAAATGAAATACTTGTAACCATTAGTACCATAATTACAGAACTGAGGAAAACTAAGGCAATGGTATGTTTCACATTTATTACTACCTTGATGCCTTTACTGGGAAAATCATGGTAGTAACAAATGAATACTTGTGAACATAC
>NW_013898582.1:0-257 GCF_000517525.1 Limulus polyphemus
GAAAGTTTCTGTTTGTGAAAAGCAATAAAATATTCATAGAATATTCTTTCATTTGTATTTCTTGAGCTTGGAGTCAAACCCATGTGAGTGCTATACCAACTGAGCTAAAGGGTTAACCTGCTAGCACCATGTGAGTGCTATACCAACTGAGCTAAAGGGTTAACCTGCTAGCAGTTGCTAGTAAGGCACTTTAACAACTCAAACAGTAACTTTTTTTTTCAACCAAGTCAAGTTTGTTTAGTTTGTAACTAATTTTT
>NW_013898583.1:0-256 GCF_000517525.1 Limulus polyphemus
CTTGTCATCAACAGGCTGGTTCTAGAGTTTATACGCGTCTATAGTTTGTTTCAAGACTTTCTTGCCATCAACAAGTTGGTTCTAGAGTTTATACCTGTCTATAGTTTGTTTTAAGACTTTCTTGTCATCAACAGGTTGGTTCTAGAGTTTATATCCGTCTATAGTTTGTTTCAAGACTTTATTGTCATCAACAGTCTGGTTCTAGAGTTTATACCCGTCTATAGTTTGTTTCAAGACTTTCTTGTCATCAACGGGT
>NW_013898584.1:0-465 GCF_000517525.1 Limulus polyphemus
GTGTTATGGTGTATAATAGGAATAGTGGTGTGATATGGTGTATAATGGGAAGGACGTGGGATATGGTGTATAATGGGAAGGACGTGGGATATGGTGTATAATAGGAAGGTGGTGTGATATGGTGTATAATAGGAAGGTGGTGTGATATGGTGTATAATAGGAAGGTGGTGTGATATGGTGTATAATAGGAATAGTGGTGAGATATGGTGTATAATAGGAAGGTGGTGTGATATGGTGTATAATAGGAATAGTGGTGAGATATGGTGTATAATAGGAATAGTGGTGAGATATGGTGTATAATAGGAAGGACGTGTGATATGGTGTATAATGGATATGTGGTGTGATATGGTGTATAATGGGAAGGTGGTGTGATATGGTGTATAATGGATATGTGGTGTGATATGGTGTATAATGGGAAGGTGGTGTGATATGGTGTATAATAGGAATAGTGGTGAGATATGGTGT
>NW_013898585.1:0-252 GCF_000517525.1 Limulus polyphemus
TTTCATACGGACATACTGAAAAAACCTCTTGCACACCATGATCCCAAAGGTCGACGGTCGCCATTTACATAAAACTCAAAACAGTTCTCTGCTGTGAAGTCAACTTTTCATAAGGCATCTGAAAAAAATCTCTTGAACACCATGATCCCAAAGGTCGACGGTCGCCATTTACATAAAACTCAAAACAGTTCCCTGCTGTGAAGTCAGCTTTTCATAAGGCATCTGAAAAAAATCTCTTGAACACCATGATCC
>NW_013898586.1:0-255 GCF_000517525.1 Limulus polyphemus
CATGTCATTATACGCTTTATTATCCAGCATGTTTTGGTAAATGATGAGCAAGTATATATAAATTACACCCTTATGACATTTTCTGCATGTCATTATACGCTTTATTATCCAGCATGTTTTGGTAAATGATGAACAAGTATATATAAATTACACGCTTATGACATTTTCTCCAGGTCAT
Source organism: Limulus polyphemus (assembly GCF_000517525.1). NCBI lineage: Eukaryota > Metazoa > Arthropoda > Merostomata > Xiphosura > Limulidae > Limulus > Limulus polyphemus. The sequence goes on from NW_013898586.1 coordinate 179, forward strand.
TATACACTTTATTACCCAGTATGTTTAGGTAAATGATGAACAAGTATATATAAATTACACCCTTATGACATTTTCTG
>NW_013898587.1:0-256 GCF_000517525.1 Limulus polyphemus
ACAAGATTTATCAATACTGTGTCCTGTCAATAAGAAGATACAGGATTTATTAATACTGTGTACTTTCAATACGAAGACAAAAGACTTAACGATACTGTGTACTATCATAACAAGTCACAAGATTTAATGATACTGTGTAATGTCAATAAAAAGAAACAAGATTTAACAATACTGTGTCCTGTCAATAAAAAGATACAGGATTTATCATTACAGTGTACTGTCAATAAGAAGGTACAAGATTTAACGATACTGTGTA
>NW_013898588.1:0-255 GCF_000517525.1 Limulus polyphemus
TAGAGACGATGTCTAGCATGCATAAATATACAGGTAGAGATGATGTCTAGTATGCATAAATATACAGGTAGAGATGTCTAGTATGCATAAATATACAGGTAGAGATGATGTCTAACATGCATAAATATACAGGTAGAGATGATGTCTAACATGCATAAATATACAGGTAGAGATGATGTCGAACGTGCATAAATATGCAGGTAGAGATTATGTCTAATGTGCATAAATATACAGGTAGAAATGTCTAGTATGCAT
>NW_013898589.1:0-254 GCF_000517525.1 Limulus polyphemus
ACAAACCTCTCACACACTCCAAAACAACATTTGTTGTGTGATGTTTTCCCAAACGATGTGTGGCTCATCTCCTACATCCTCGAAAACAACATTTGTTGTGTGATGTTTTCCTAAACGATGTGTGGCCCACCTCTCACATAATCCAAAACAACATTTGCGGTGTGATTTTTTTCCCAAACATGCGTGGCTCATCTCCCACATTCTCCAAAACAACATTTGTTGTGTGATGTTTTTCTAAACGATGCGTGGGCACC
>NW_013898590.1:0-256 GCF_000517525.1 Limulus polyphemus
ATGTCAATAAGTTTGGTATCAAACTGTAGATCATAATTCAAATTTTAGAACTATACATTACTCAATTTTTAACTTAAAAGTAAATATTAAAAAAACAGAGATAAACATCGATTTTTATGTGTCACGTGGTATGTTGAATGCAGCACTGGTTCAAATTAGTTGTTTATGATGTCAAAATACTAAGTATAGTTTCGTATGAATTAGGAACTCAAATTACTGATATTGACAAGCTAGAATATAAAATAAGATCTTATCT
>NW_013898591.1:0-255 GCF_000517525.1 Limulus polyphemus
TATAAACCAATAAGGCACTACCACTTGGGGGTAAGGTAAACTTACCTCCTGAGGTTGGCATTCCAGCCCAATTATAGTAGTAAAGCCCTAACGTAACTAAATTAATACTCTATATAATATATACCAGTACAAAGGTATAAAGGCCCAATCAAGTTATCTAAACTAGCTAATATAACTCCCAACCACCGCCCATTAAAACCACTGTGACTACCAATTTTCAGACATTACACGTGCGATATGCGATAAGGTATTCAT
>NW_013898592.1:0-256 GCF_000517525.1 Limulus polyphemus
AGTAAAGCAGATACTAACTAAATTACTTATGTTTCTAAATACTGGTAAAGCAGACACTAACTAACATACTGATGTTTCTAAATACTGGTAATGCAGACACTAATGACTTACTAATGTTTCTAAATTCTGGTAAAGCAGACACTAATGACTTACTAATGTTTCTAAATTCAGGTAAAGCAGACACTAACTAACTTACTAGTGTTTCTAAATACTAGTAAAGCAGATACTAACTAAATTACTTATGTTTCTAAATACT
>NW_013898593.1:0-254 GCF_000517525.1 Limulus polyphemus
TCGTTCATGCTTCTTCAACCATGGCAGGGAAGAAGAAATTGTCTCCCGTTCATGCTTCTTCAACCATGGCAGAGAAGAAGAAATTGTCTCCTGTTCATGCTTCTTCAATCATGGCAGAGAAGAATAAATTGTCCCCCGTTCATGCTTCTTCAACCATGGCAGAGAAAAAGAAATTGTCTCCCGTTCATGCTTCTTCAACCATGGCAGAGAAGAAAAATTATCATCCTGTTCATGCTTCTTCAACCATGGCAGAG
>NW_013898594.1:0-254 GCF_000517525.1 Limulus polyphemus
GCCTTATCTATTATTATTTCGCATTTGAGAAGGCTGATATAGGTTAGTAACGACTTCTTTGTTTCTTTTTTTATCTATTTCTTGAAATAAACAACATATTTATACACACAACATAATTGCAACGGAGTTTTATAAAATTGTTATTACTTTTTTATGTACAAGGCTACAATCTGTCTACCACGGGGAATGGAACCCCAGATTTTAGCATTGTACGTCCGTAAACTTACCGCTGCCCCACTGGGGACGAGTTTTAT
>NW_013898595.1:0-255 GCF_000517525.1 Limulus polyphemus
AATATTCAAGAATCCTGGTTACAACTGAATAAACAGTAAAGAGAAAAACAAAACATTTTATAACTGTTTAAATTATTGAGTACAGACTAAATGAAATACATATAGTTTCAAATATTCTGTTCAGTCAAACAAGTGTACACTTGGCTAATGGTTTGCTAATTTTTTTTTATTAACACACTTGAAACTGATGGTAAGCAATACATTTTATGTGGTTTCAAATCACATCAGAATTGGCAATTTCCCCAGTATACATCA
>NW_013898596.1:0-256 GCF_000517525.1 Limulus polyphemus
TATAACAGTATTTTATATAAAAAGTGAATACTCAGGGTCTTTATGTCCTAATGATGTATTGTACAATGAAATGATGTTGTAATTATAACAGTATTTTATATATTAAGTGAATACACGGGGTATTTATGACCTTATGATATATTGTACAATGATATGCTGTTGTAATTACAACTGTATTTTATGTAACAAGAGAATACACAGTGACTTTATGACCTTATGATGTATTGTACAATGACATGCAGTTGTATTTATAACT
>NW_013898597.1:0-257 GCF_000517525.1 Limulus polyphemus
GATTCAGTCCCTAAACAAACATTATCTCTAACAGAACTAGTGATTCAGTCCCTAAACAAACATGATCTCTAGCGAAACAAGAACTAGTGATTCAGTTTCTAAACAAACATGATCTCTAGCGAAACAAGAACTAGTGATTCAGTTTCTAAACAAACATGATCTCTAGCGCAACAAGAACTAGTGATTCAGTCCCTAAACAAACATGATATCGAACAGAAGAACTAGTGATTCAGTCCCTAAACAACCATGATCTCTAA
>NW_013898598.1:0-254 GCF_000517525.1 Limulus polyphemus
TCCACTAACCCATCGGGAAGACTTATTGGCAGGGGTCCATCTACTAGAACCCACTAACCCATCGGGGGGACTTATCGGCAGGAGTCAATCTACTATAATCCACTAACTCATCGGGGGGACTTATTGGCAGGAGTCCATCTACTAGAATCCACTAACCCATCGGGAAGACTTATTGGCAGGGGTCCATCTACTAGAATCCACTAACCCATCGGGGGGACTTATCGGCAGGAGTCAATCTACAAGAATCCACTAAC
>NW_013898599.1:0-256 GCF_000517525.1 Limulus polyphemus
GACTTGTTGTTTGTTATTAATCACAAAGCTACACAAAGGGCTATCTGTGCTCTGCCCGCCACGTGTATCGAAACCCGGTTTCTAGTGGTATAAGTTCGCAGACATACCGCTGTGCCACTGGGGGGGGGGGGCTATTACACGAGTTGTTGTTTGTTATTAATCACAAAGCTACACAAAGGGCTATCTGTGCTCTGCCCTCCACGTGTATCGAAACCCGGTTTCTAGTGGTATAAGTTCGCAGACATACCGCTGTGCC
>NW_013898600.1:0-256 GCF_000517525.1 Limulus polyphemus
TTCAGACATATATTAATGGTGCAATATATATATATGTATATATATAACCTAACCATTCAGACATATATTAATGGTGCAATATATATGTATAACCTAACCATTCAGACATATATTAATGGTGCAATATATATATCTTAATCATTCAGACAGATACTAATGGTACAATATATATATCTTAATCATTCAGACAGATACTAATGGTACAATATATGTATATATCCTAATCATTCAGACAGATACTAATGGTACCATATAT
>NW_013898601.1:0-256 GCF_000517525.1 Limulus polyphemus
GATATTAATAATACCTAATAAAGTAACAAATACGTTTGATATTAATAATACCTAATAAAGTTACAAATACGTTTGATATTAATAATACCTAATAAAGTTACAAATACGTTTGGTATTGATAATACCTAATAAAGTTACAAATATGTTTGATATTAATGATACCTAATAAAGTTACAAATATGGTTGATATTAATAATACCTAATAAAGTTACAAATATGTTTGATATTATTAATATTTAATAAAGTTACAAATACG
>NW_013898602.1:0-255 GCF_000517525.1 Limulus polyphemus
GAATCACTGTGATCAATAGCGTGTATTATAAAAGTTGTTAAGTTTAAAGTGACGAGAAACGTACTGATTGTGGAGCTACAGTTTGTATCGAGGAAGAATAAACTGGTTTAATCAAGAATCAAGAAAGGTCTTGTATCACTGAAGATCCTCAGTAAGAATTTCTACCGGAAACAAACAAACAAGCAGATACATAACACTATCCAATGGGCTATCTGTGCTTCTAGCGTTGTAAGTCCGCAGACATACCGCTGAGCC
>NW_013898603.1:0-256 GCF_000517525.1 Limulus polyphemus
ATTATTGTGGTTTTCTTTCACAGCTTGTCACATTATAACGAAAGCTGTGCCCTGAAATATTCTATTTTTGGTTGCAGATATAAGACCTCTGATTCTTTAATTTCACGACACTGCTGAGAAAACATTTTTACCTCCAGATTTTCTTTCTTCTCTGTACTTCTCACAAGACAGATCAGATCTGGTTTGGAATTTTGCTCTCTTGTTTAACATACTGTTACGTCTCCGTTTGTTAATTAACTTTCCGTAACTTCGTTCC
>NW_013898604.1:0-252 GCF_000517525.1 Limulus polyphemus
AAACTTTATGTATAGTGTTAGCATAAGCATGGAAACCCTTCATAATCTCTTATAGCTCTAACACTATAATTTTCTTTCTTTTCATTCATTACCAATAAATTTTCAAATCTCTGTTCTACTAGTGATCTTTATAATCTTTGAAAAAGGTGTTTGGCTGGTGTAAAAACATTTGAGAAGTACCTTTATTTTCTGTCTAGTTCAGTTGAACATACATGAAAAATCCCAATTTTCATTATAATTTTTCCCAATTTC
>NW_013898605.1:0-336 GCF_000517525.1 Limulus polyphemus
ATTACAGATCACTTTAGGATAGTAGATAACGCTATAAGGATCATTTATTACAGATCACTTTAGGATAGTAGATAACACTATAAGAATAATTTATTACAGATCACTTTAGGATAGTAGATACCACTATAAAGATAATTTATTACAGATCACTTTATGATAGTAGATAACACTAAAGAGACAATTTATCAGAGGTTACTTAGGATAGTAGATAACACTATAAGGATCATTTATTACATATCACTTTATGATAGTAGCCAACACTATAAGGATCATTTATTACAGATCACTTTAGGATAGTAGATAACATTATACAGATCATTTATAACAGATCACTTT
>NW_013898606.1:0-255 GCF_000517525.1 Limulus polyphemus
AACAGGCTGACTTTGATCAAATATATTATGATCATGTAACAAGTGGGAATTCGAAGCATGCTTATTTTAGTGAACTCTCAGTTTTGGAGCCGTTGCTTATACAGCTGCATAACGATTTTTCGCACATCAAAAATATAATTATCCAAAGTGATAATGTAAAGGCGTATCAAATGCACGAGCTTATTGTTGGAATATTACAACTGAACGAAACGAATCCAATAAACATTTTGCAGTATATCCATACAGATATACAGG
>NW_013898607.1:0-256 GCF_000517525.1 Limulus polyphemus
ACAACATATTATAACATGAAAATGTAAATGTTTAGACTAAATAGCTTAAAGCTCATAACATTATACATTTATATATATTTATTATTTTGATTATATTGACCTTCCAGCCATTCCTGACTAACAATACAGAAGTTACAATGACGTGGCACACATGTTACCGTATCCAGTAATATAAAACTGACCTTTAGTCTTTACAAAGTAACCTGTCTTGGCTGTGTTTTAGTAGATTAGTATTTTGTAAAATATAGTCACATTT
>NW_013898608.1:0-254 GCF_000517525.1 Limulus polyphemus
TATCAAATTGTAGATTATAATTCAAATTTTAGTATTATACCTTAATCAATTTCTTAATTTAAGAGTAAATATTAAAAAAACAAAAAACAGATAAAATATCGATTTTTGTGTGTCACGTGGTATGTTGAATGCAGCACCGGTTCAAATTAGATGTTTGTGATGTCAAAATACTAAGTCTATAGTTTCGTACGAACTAGAAACTCAAATTACTGATATTAACAAGCTAGAATATAATATAAGAGCCTCTTATCTTT
>NW_013898609.1:0-256 GCF_000517525.1 Limulus polyphemus
ATTTACTGATAAAACATTGTAGATAGAAAGATAGGACTTTCTATAGATGTGGGGACATTTAAGAATAAAACATTGTAGATAGAAAGATAGGATTTTGTGTAGATGTGGAGACCTTTAATGATAAAACATTGTAGATAGAAAGATAGGATTTTGTGTAGATGTGTGGACATTTACTGATAAAACACTATAGATAGAAAGATAGGATTTTGTGTAGATGTGGGGACATTTACTGATAAAACACTATAGATAGAAAGTT
>NW_013898610.1:0-665 GCF_000517525.1 Limulus polyphemus
TCTTTTATATATATAGATATAGAATTATGATGAACATAGAATATAAATGGATTGCTTCGATATAATAAACGTAAAGAAAATACAATTATATATGTATTATATAGAGAAATAAAGATAAAATAATTTTTTACACTTCAAATAATAAATTATGAAATTAAAGGTTTAATTTACATCGAAATCACGACAAATAATTTTTGATGTTTTTGATAAGTAGTATCCATACATTATTAAGTAATTGTTGGCGATTGGTTTGACTAATCCCTACTGGTGTTCCACTGTCTTATCCTTGCATGGTAATAGATTCTTTGATTTTTCTTCGTTTGTTGTTTTCTTCTTTGACCATTTTTACATATCGAAATATAACGGGAAAATAGGGGAAATATGAGTTTTTTTTCGAAAACCCGAGCAACGCCAGGTAACACTGCTAGTATTCTTTAATTACTTTTTAAAGTACTGTCTTATGTGGTGTACGTATTAGTACGTAGTAGAGATAATGTCAGATTGGTTATTATTTTTATATATAAATTAAAAACAGATAGAAATATTTTGAACTAATATCACTCTTTTCAGTGAAATATTTATATTTGCATATACAGTTAAATGACATATTATTATTGTATTATTTAAATAAATTTTGTATAAGATTGCAAACTACTTGAAATATA
>NW_013898611.1:0-257 GCF_000517525.1 Limulus polyphemus
TTCAATTAACTTCAGGTAATTACTTTAAATCAATACATTTAACAACAGATAACGACTTTAAATCAAAACGTTTAACAAGAGGTAACGACTTTAAATCAATACATTTTACTACAGGTAACGACTTTAAATCAATACATTTAACTACAGGTAACGACTTTAAATCAATACATTTAACAACAGATAACGACTTTAAATCAAAACGTTTAACAACAGGTAACGACTTTAAATCAAAACGTTTAACTACAGGTAACGACTTT
>NW_013898612.1:0-256 GCF_000517525.1 Limulus polyphemus
ACAGTCAATCATGCTATTCGGTCAAACGAAGCCACTTCAGGTGGTTAATGCAGCTGACTGGTTGCCTTTCCTTTGGTCCGCAGTTCAAAAGTACGGTTATGTCTGAACCATAGAGTTCACTGACCTGGTTAATGTGCCATAGATGTAAAAATACAAAATTTGAATCAGTAGGGTATTAAGGGCAGTTAAAGAACCTATAACCGATTACTATAGATTGAAATGACATTCAGACTCTAAATGTCTTGAGTGTTTTGTT
>NW_013898613.1:0-256 GCF_000517525.1 Limulus polyphemus
TACATTATTCTCTCGTCACGTTGTCACCATCCTTTTGTATACCCGACTACCCTATATCTAGTAAATACTAGAGCATTCGCCAAGGTACAAGATAGTTCTAGAAACTAGAGGGCGCCACACCAGTCACGTGACCTCGATGACGCAACATTATGTTATGATTACACCCTTCTCCACAGTGTGTAATTTTCATTCAAGTAATTTCAGATTTGTCTCCTGCAGTGTTCGTGTAGTTAAACCTATCGAGTTTTTAAACGTG
>NW_013898614.1:0-464 GCF_000517525.1 Limulus polyphemus
GATCAATGTAACAAAGGTGACTAATTATCCAAGAGATCAATATAATAAAGGTGACTAATTATCCAAGAGATCAATATAATAAAAGTGACTAATTATCCAAGAGATCAATGTAACAAAGGTGACTAATTATCCAAGAGATCAATATAACAAAGGTGACTAATTATCCAAGAGATCAATATAACAAAGGTGACTAATTATCCAAGAGATCAGTATAACAAAGGTGACTATTTATCCAAGAGATCAATATAACAAAGGTGACTAATTATCCAAGAGGAGCGATTCGCCCCCCCCCCCTCCTGGTTTTCTTGGTTTTTGCGCCATTGTTTAAAACAACTAAAAAATAATTAAGTTTAAAACATTGAGTTTGAAGTAAAATAAAAGTTTTTTCTGCTTTTCAGGTTTGGAATATTTTGTAGGATATTGAGAAAACTCATTTTTAAAATATCTGACAGTGCTAAATAATT
>NW_013898615.1:0-255 GCF_000517525.1 Limulus polyphemus
CCTAAGCATAAGGGACGTGCTCCAATGAAGTTACATCAATTTGGCGCACCAATAGAGAGAGTAGCCGTTGACATTGCTGGACCTTTGCCTCAAACTTGTGCTGGAAACAGGTACATTTGTGTGGTGATGGATTATTTCAACAAGTGGCCTGAGGCATATGCAATATCAAATCAGGAAGCTACAACAAAACTTCGGCTATTAGTGATTTCTTCTTCAGATTTGGTATGCCATACGAACTGCATTCAGATCAAGGCC
>NW_013898616.1:0-256 GCF_000517525.1 Limulus polyphemus
ACATCTACTACATGAACACCTAGGTGTAACTATAGTTACCAAATTTATAATCACCATACTCATCTTTATCGTTATTTGGTGCAACTACTCCATGAACACCTAGGTGTAGCTATTGTCACGGAATATATAACCACCATACTAATTTTTAGCCTTACTTGTTACAACTACTCCATAAAACCTAAGTGTAACTATAGTTACCGAATTTATAACCATCATACTCATCTTTAGCCTTACTTCGTGCAACTACTCCATGAAC
>NW_013898617.1:0-256 GCF_000517525.1 Limulus polyphemus
GTAATAGGTGAACAGTTCCATTATGTTGGAACTAAAAGTAGGTGAATTTGGTGTAAAAGGTGAACAGCTCCATTATGTTGGAACTGAAAGTAGGTGGTTCTGGTGCAATAGGTGAACAGCTCCATTATGTTGGAACTGAAAGTAGGTGGATCTGGTGCAATAGGTGAACAGCTCTATTATGTTGGAACTGAAAGTAGGTGGATCTGGTGCAATAGGTGAACAGTTCCATTATGTTGGAATTGAAAGTAGGTGGTTC
>NW_013898618.1:0-256 GCF_000517525.1 Limulus polyphemus
TACAATCCAGTTCATCACATTCCCTATAGAAATACAATCGAGTTCATCACATTCCCTATAGAAATACAATCGAGTTCATCACATTACCTATAGAAATACAATCGAGTTCATCACATTACCTATAGAAATACAATCTAGTTCACCACATTACCTATAGAAATACAATCGAGTTCATCACATTCCCGATAGAAATACAATCCAGTTCATCACATTCCCGATAGAAATACAATCCAGTTCATCACATTCCCTATAGAAA
>NW_013898619.1:0-256 GCF_000517525.1 Limulus polyphemus
CGTTAACTATACTAATGAATACATCTAACCTTCAATAATCTAATGCTAATATTGAGGAAAGACGGTAGCCCGAAACGTTAACTATACTAACGAATACATCAAATCTTCAATAACCCAATGCTAGTTTTGAGGAAAGACGGTAGCCCGAAACGTTAACTATACTAACGAATACATCAAACCTTCAATAATCCAATGCTAGTTTTGAGGAAAGACGGTAGCCCGAAACGTTAACTATACTAACGAATACATCTTTTGT
>NW_013898620.1:0-255 GCF_000517525.1 Limulus polyphemus
CTCAGTAGAAGCTTCTCACATCTCCTTACTAGAAGGTACACACACACGAATCTCAGTAGAAGCTACTCACATCTCCTTACTAGAAGGTACACACACACGAATCTCAGTAGAAGCTACTCACATCTCCTTACTAGAAGGTACACACACACGAATCTCAGTAGAAGCTTCTCACATCTCCTTACTAGAAGGTACACACACACGAATATCAGTAGAAGCTTCTCACATCTCCTTACTAGAAGGTACACACACACGAAT
>NW_013898621.1:0-256 GCF_000517525.1 Limulus polyphemus
GTTCCACGCTTAATGTGAACCAGTAAAGTATTACTAGTAAAACACGTGTTCCACGGTTAATGTGAATCAGTAAAGTGTTACAAGTAAAACACGTGTTCCACGGTTAATATGAATCAGTAAAGTGTTACAAGTAAAACACGTGTTCCACGGTTAATGTGAATCAGTAAAGTGTTACAAGTAAAACACGTGTTCCACGGTTAATGTGAATCACTAGTAAAACACGTGTTTCACGGTAAATGTGAATCAATAAAGTGTT
>NW_013898622.1:0-792 GCF_000517525.1 Limulus polyphemus
CAATAAGAAGACACAAGATTTAACGATATGTGTCTTCTTATTGACAGTACACAGAGAATCGTTAAATCTATGGGTAAATCTTGTTTTTTCTTATTGAAAGTACACTTATTGACAGTACACAAGAAGACACAAGATTTAACAAAACTATGTACTGTCAATAAGAAGACACAAGATTTAACAATTCTGTGTACTTTCTATAAAAAGACACAAGATTTAACGATACTGTGTACTGTCAATAAGAAGACAAAAGATTTAACGATACTGTGTACTGTCAATGAGAAGACATTGGATTAAACGATACTGTGTACTGTCAATAAGAAGACACAAGATTTAACGATACTCTGTACTGTCAGTAAGAAGACACAAGATTTAAAAAAAATGTGTACTGTCAATAAGAAGACACGTATTGTTAAATCTTGACAGTACACAGTTTTGTTAAATCTTGTGTCTTCTTATTGACAGTACACAAGAAAGAAAACAGACAGTACACAGTATTGTTAAATCTTGTGTCTTTTTATTGACAGGACACATTATTGTTAAATCTTGAAATCTTGTGTCTTCTTATTTTGTGTCTTCTTATTGAAAGTACACAGTATCGTTAAATCTTGTGTCTTTTTATTGACAATACACAGTATCGTTAGCAATACTGTGTACTATCTATAAAAAGACACAAGATTTAACGATACTTTTGTACTGTCAATAAAAGAAACAAAATTTAACGATACTGTGTACTGTCACTAAGAACACACAAGATTTAACGATACTTTGTACTTTCAATAAGAAAACACAAGA
>NW_013898623.1:0-763 GCF_000517525.1 Limulus polyphemus
CTCTTCCTTTACCAATTGAACCGTATGTTAATTTTTACCCTTCCTTTACCAATTGAACCGTATGTTAATTTTTACCATTCCTTTACCAATTGAACCGTATGTTAATTTTTACCCTTCCTTTAATTTTTACCATTCTTTTACCAATTGAACCGTATGTTAATTTTACCCTTCCTTTACCAATTGAACCGTATGTTAATTTTTACCATTCTTTTACCAATTGAACCGTATGTTAATTTTTACCCTTCTTTTACCAATTGAACCGTATGTTAATTTTTACCCTTCTTTTACCAATTGAACCGTATGTAATTTTTACCCTTCTTTTACCAATTGAACCGTATGCTATTTTTACCCTTCTTTTACCAATTGAACCGTATGTTAATTTTTACTCTTCCTTTACCAATTGAACCGTATGTTAATTTTTACCCTTCCTTTACCAATTGAACCGTATGTTAATTTTTACCATTCCTTTACCAATTGAACCGTATGTTAATTTTTACCCTTCCTTTCAATAACTTATTTACAAAAATTTTAAACAAAGCCAATTCCTTACACTGGAATTAAAGAATAAAAAAGACGCGTTTTTTTTTTCACTGTTTAGTAACTTAAAGTACTTACACATTATATTTATGAATCTGTATATGTATTTATGTGATTGTTGTTCAAACCGTTGTCTATCTCTCTCTCTCTGTATATATAAATATATATATATGTATATAAGAATACGTGTAGTGACTGTAATGTCACGTACATTGGTAAAACAAAA
>NW_013898624.1:0-255 GCF_000517525.1 Limulus polyphemus
TTTATATTGTATATACTCCATTATATTCCTTACCCTGGTTTATATTGTATATGCTCCATTATACACTTTACCCTGGTTTATATTGTATATACTCCATTATATTCCTTACCCTGGTTTATATTGTATATACTCCATTATATTCCTTACCCTGGTTTATATTGTATATACTCCAGTATACTCCTTACCCTGGTTTATATTGTATATACTCCATTATATTATTTACCCTGGTTTATATTGTATATGCTCCATTATACA
>NW_013898625.1:0-256 GCF_000517525.1 Limulus polyphemus
TTACTACCAATAATTATTCTGTTTACAAAACAAACATTTGAGCCCTCCATATATTTACTAATTTAATTATTCTGTTTATAAAAAAACATTAGAGCCCTCCATATACTTACTACCTTTAATTCTTCTGTTTACAAAACAAACATTATAGCTTTCCATATACCTACTACATTTAATTATTTTGTTTACAAAAGAAACATTAGAGTCCTACGTGTACTTACTACCTTTAATTATTTTGTTTACAGAACAAACATTAGAG
>NW_013898626.1:0-256 GCF_000517525.1 Limulus polyphemus
AATACTGTGTACTCTCAATAAGAAGACACACGATTTAGCAATACTGTGTACTATCTATAAAACGACACAAGATTTATCTATACTGTGTACTGTCAATAAGAAGACACAAGATTTAACGATACTGTGTACTGTCAATAAGAAGACACAAGATTTAACGATACTGTGTACTGTCAATAAGAAGACATAAGATTTAACGATACTGTGTACTGTCAATAAGAAGACACAAGATTCAAAGATAATGTGTACTGTCAGTAAG
>NW_013898627.1:0-256 GCF_000517525.1 Limulus polyphemus
CAAAAGAGAGAGTAGCTATTATTAGTTTGATTTTGTGGTTGTTATAACGCTTATCAATCAGAAAACTTCAGATATTTGACCAGGAGCATTTACAAAGTTCGAACATTACAAACTATTTAACTTCAGTGGATTCTCATCGAAAATTAGTATTTTTACGAAAACGTTATATAAATTCATCGTGGAAGACTCAGTGCGCGTGAATGGTGAAAAACAATGGACAAAGACTCAGCGTGTGTGGCCAACAAATAACGAAGGG
>NW_013898628.1:0-283 GCF_000517525.1 Limulus polyphemus
TCAGTCTGAGACCCAGTTGTAACTACCTAGAGTGTGTTGGTGTGCTACATCAGGGTGGAAGAATTTCTAGATATTGGATCTACAAGCTCTACCACACACACTGTCATTCTGAGACCCAGTTGTAACTACCTAGAGTGTGTTGGTGTGCTACATTAGGGTGGAAGAATTTCTAGATATTGTATCTACAAGCTCTACCAAACATAGCCACACATACTGTCAGTCTGAGACCCAGTTGTAACTACCTAGAGTGTGTTGGTGTGCTACATCAGGGTGGAAGAATTTC
>NW_013898629.1:0-256 GCF_000517525.1 Limulus polyphemus
GAGCGGGACAGCAGTGATAAGTTGTTGTGGTTGACAGAAAGGCGGGACGGCAGTGACATGTTGTTGCGCTTTGATAGAAGGGCAGGACAGCAGTGATACCTTGTTGTGGTTGATAGAAGGGCGGGACGGAAGTGACACGTTGTTGCGATTTGATAGAAGGGCAGGACAGCAGTGATACGTTGTTGTGGTTGACAGAAGGGCGAGACAGCAGTGATATGTTGTTGCGGTTGATAGAAGGGCGGGACAGCAGTGATAC
>NW_013898630.1:0-255 GCF_000517525.1 Limulus polyphemus
GAAGGATTGTAAGTCAAATATTCGCAAGCTTCTTACCACACCTCAGTGGAAGGTCTGTGAAACGTCTGTCACGATGCATGGTCTAAGATTGACCTCAACATCTTTAACAGATGCTTGTTACATTGGAACTTGTGGTATCGGGCAAGTGTATGATTATCGCAATCAATCTGGGTATGACCAACGACAGAGAACTGAAGAGCACCTGGAACACTCGCCATTAATCTGGGTATATCAACGATAGAGAACTGAAAGCAC
>NW_013898631.1:0-254 GCF_000517525.1 Limulus polyphemus
GCAATAACAACAGAAGTGTGGGTCTTACTACAAAGCAAAGATTGTAAGAAGGAAAAATATAAAATTCTTTTGTGGTACTGGTACTAGTAGTATTACGTACAAATCACACAAGTTTTCATTCTAAATACTGAATCAAATTATTATTATTATTATGAACTAAATATAAAATTATGCTAAATTATTGAGCTTAAAACTACAAATTTAAATTCAAAAGAATATAAAAAATCACAAACTCTTTCAGTTCAAAGTCCTAA
>NW_013898632.1:0-256 GCF_000517525.1 Limulus polyphemus
CTTCTGGCCTTTTTTTGTCAAACCATGTAGTGGAGCAGCTATAGTTGCAAAGTCCTTCACAAACTTTCGGTAATAGGTACAGAGTCCCAAGAAACTTATTAACTCTCCCACATTGTCTGGTGTTGGCCAATCACGCACTATTTTCATCTTGTCAGGTTCAGTTCGCACACCATGCTCACTTCCAATGTGACCCAAGTAAAGCACCTCTTTCTGGAACAAGTGGCATTTCTTGGGATGGAGTTTGAGGATTGCTGCT
>NW_013898633.1:0-343 GCF_000517525.1 Limulus polyphemus
CCTGAAAGCTTTCCTTGGTTAGTATAATCTAAAAAATCCCCTTTTTCTGTAGTATCACCTGAAAGATTTCCTTGGTTAGTATAATCTAAAAAATCCCTTTTTTTTCTGTAGTATTATCTGAAAGCCTTTCTTGGTTAGTATAATCTAAAAATCCCTCTTTTTCTGTAGTATCATCTGAAAGCCTTCCTTGGTTAGTATAATCTAAAAATCCCTTTTTTCTGTAGTATCACCTGAAAGATTTCCTTGGTTAGTATAATCTAAAAATCCCTCTTTTTCTTTGGCATTATCTGAAAGCCTTCCTTGGTTAGTATAATCTAAAAATCCCCTTTTTTCTGTAGTATCA
>NW_013898634.1:0-256 GCF_000517525.1 Limulus polyphemus
CAAAGCATCACTTTTTGCGGATGGAGTCCAGGTTTAGGGGTCGGAAGTGTTTTTAGTCTAGGACTGAGCCATTGTTTTTGGCATTTAGTCTTCGCATAGAGAATCCATTTTCATCACCGGTGACAATTCTGTCCAAAAATGGTTTACGCCCATTACGTGCCAGAAGAGACGAAACAACGTTCAGAGTTCACACATTGGAAACGATGATCATCGGAGAGTTCGTGAGGCACCCAAACACCTTTTTTTGAGGAGTTTT
>NW_013898635.1:0-256 GCF_000517525.1 Limulus polyphemus
TACTATTGAAGAGAAGAACCAGATGAATCCATTGACACTATAATTGGCGTGAATCAAACAAAATAAGGGCCTATATTATATGTGCTTATAACATATTCATACATCCAAAACGACTTAGGTATGGAAAAGGCATTGGTGGCTCTAAAAATTTCCTTGCATCACAACAAAACTTTCATATTATTACAGAAGAAACCCTTACAAATTCATGACATTTTGGTGTAGGTGTGTAGTGCAACTACATATAGCTGTGTATATA
>NW_013898636.1:0-254 GCF_000517525.1 Limulus polyphemus
AACAGGTCGTACTGGTACCATTGCTCAACCAGCAGATCGTACTAGTACCACTGTTCTACCAGCAGATCGTACTGGTACCACTGTTCTACCACAGGTCGTACTGGTACCACTGTTCTACCAACAGGTCGTACTGGTACCACTGTTCTACCAACAGGTCGTACTGGTACCACTGTTCTACCAACAGGTCGTACTGGTACCACTGTTCTACCAGCAGATCTTACTGGTACCACTGTTCTACCAGCAGATCGTACTGG
>NW_013898637.1:0-254 GCF_000517525.1 Limulus polyphemus
ACCATGGCAGATAAGTAATTTATGCGCATCATTACTAGGTTAGTAATGGGACCAATAAATTAGACCGTCAAGTAATTAATGTCGCATTCTGGAACACTTTCATTACCCCCCCCAAAAAAAAACCGTACATCACGTATAATAGTTAAACGAACCGCTTAAACGTCACATTAGTGTAGCCTATATAATGTGTCAAGTTTAGTATACTCTAATCCCTTATAGTGATGGCAACGACGAGTCACATTCGGCATGTAATA
>NW_013898638.1:0-252 GCF_000517525.1 Limulus polyphemus
CACCAATGTAAAGTGAGTCTCTTCATTATAACACACAGTACTTGCTACTGAATAACATACCTGTACTGTGGTTCATATACACCAAAGTAAAGTGTGTCTCTTCATTATTACACACAGTACTTGCTACTGAACAACATACCTCTACTGTGGTTCATATACACCAAAGTATAGTGTATCTCTTCATTATTACACGCAGTACTTGCTACTGAACAACATACTTCTACTGTGGTTCATATACACCAAAGTCTAGTG
>NW_013898639.1:0-256 GCF_000517525.1 Limulus polyphemus
GGAGATAAACTTCTGGGGAGAAAACTGTAAATTCTTTGTATGAGATGAAGATGTAAAAATGCCTTATTTTTAACTCAAAGTATATTGAAACGGGGTTAAGGGAGATAAACTTCTGGGGAGAAAACTGTAAATTCTTTGTATGAGATGAAGATGTAAAAATGCCTTATTTTTAACCAGGAAATAATGAATCTAAGTTTCCAATGGACAGTAACTGCCTGTTGTAGAAGACTTTCGAAACGTCGTCCTCTACAACTTT
>NW_013898640.1:0-256 GCF_000517525.1 Limulus polyphemus
GCATTTCCAAATGAAAGGAGGTGGGCAGGGTGCCACTATGTTTGATTTATTACGAGCAATATCTTAGCAAATAGAAAAGATAAGACATTCTTATTTTATATTCTAGCTTGTCAATGTCAGTAATTTGAGTTTATTACAAAACTACAGACTTTTTGACTTCACAAACATTTAATTTGAACCAGTGCTGCATTCAACATACTATGTGACTCACAAAAATCTATGTTTATCTGTTTTTTTTTATACATACTTTTAAATT
>NW_013898641.1:0-243 GCF_000517525.1 Limulus polyphemus
TACACAGAATTGTTAAATCTTGTGTCTACTTATTGACAGTACACAGTATCGTTAAATCTTGTGTCTTCTTATTGACAGTACACTAGTATCGTTAAAATCTTCTGTCTTCTTATTGACAGGACACATTATTGTTAAAATATTGTGTTTTCTTACTGACAGTACACATTATCGTCGAATATTGTCTCTTCTTATTGACAGTACACAGTATCGTTAAAATCTTGTGTCTTCTTATGGATAGTACAC
>NW_013898642.1:0-255 GCF_000517525.1 Limulus polyphemus
TGTATACGAAGAAGTAATGAGAACCTGTCAGAAGATCATACAAAGAAGTAATGAGAACCTGTTGGAAGATCATACAAAGAAGTAATGAGAACCTGTGGAAGATCATACAAAGAAGTAATGAGAACCTGTCGGAAGATCATACAAAGAAGTAATGAGAACCTGTCGGAAGATCATACAAAGGAGTAATGAGAACCTGTCGGAAGATCATACAAAGGAGTAATGAGAACCTGTCGGAAGATCATACAAAGGTAGTAA
>NW_013898643.1:0-384 GCF_000517525.1 Limulus polyphemus
CTGTTATGAAAGTCGACAAAATCGAGTGGAGGAAAACTAAAAACATGTTTTCAAAGTCAAAAAAAACTAGTGGAAAACTTACTAAAAGGACCTTTATCAATGTCATTGTTTACAAGTAACAACAAAATCGTAAAGTGGAAAACTTAAACTAAAAGGACCCTTATCAATGTCAACAAAATGTGGAGGAAGGAAGACTAAAAGTCCGTTATAACAGTCGACAAAATATAGTTTAGAAAGTATAAAATACCAGTAGTAAAGTCGATAAAAATATAGTGTAAGAAAGACTAAAAATACCGCTATCAAAGTCTAAAATATCTAGTCTAAGAAGGCCTAAAAAGACAGTTATGAAAGTTTCCACTCGATTTTGTCCGAAAACTAAAAACA
>NW_013898644.1:0-256 GCF_000517525.1 Limulus polyphemus
TGGATATCATTTTCGGATTCAGTGTACAGGAACTACTGTAGAACATGTAAAGATGTCAAGACAATAAAACCATCGCAGGCCTGTGTAATTAATTCTATGGCAAAGTTTCCTTAAGTTTCGTAATATATTATACGACAGAATCCCCAAAAGTAACGAATACAGTTCAATTATATTTTCAGCCTAAAGATGAAATCTATTCCAGAAAAAAGAATGTGATTTTATTAAATTTCTTTTTCCCAAATCTGTAAATATCTCA
>NW_013898645.1:0-256 GCF_000517525.1 Limulus polyphemus
CAATATCTTTTAGTTCTGTTTAATATCTTATAGTTCTGTTTAATAGCTTATAGTTCTGTTTAATATCTTATAGTTCTATTTGATATCTTTTAGTTCTGTTTAATATCTTATAGTTCTGTTTAATATCTTATAGTTCTATTTAGTTCTATTCAATATCTTATAGTTCTGTTTAATATCTTATAGTTCTATTTAGTTCTATTCAATATCTTATAGTTCTGTTTAATATCTTATAGTTCTATTTAATATCTTATTGTTC
>NW_013898646.1:0-257 GCF_000517525.1 Limulus polyphemus
TTGGGACTCTGTGTTTGTGAAGGACTTTGCAATTATAGCTGCTCTACTACATGATTTGAACAAAAAAAGGCCAGAAGTTTGAATGGACAGTTTTTTGCCAGCATGCTTTCAAGGCATTGCTAGAAAAATTGGCCTCAGCTCCACTTTTTAAGCTTCCAAATCTTTCACTGCCGTGCATACTGGATTGTGATGCTAGTAATGTCGGAATTGGAGGAGTGTTGTCTCAGAAAGTGGGCGAAGACGAACATGTGGTGGCC
>NW_013898647.1:0-326 GCF_000517525.1 Limulus polyphemus
TACATTGAATACAGTTTAGATTAGTTTTATTCTAGAATAATGTTTTGTTTATTGGTCATCAGAACTGACTCAGTGTTGCAGTGATTTTGGTAAGCTATGAGAAAATATCTTGTATGATGTTTTATACATTGAATACAGTTTAGATTAGTTTTATTCTAGAATAATGTTTTGTTTATTGGTCATCAGAACTGACTCAGTGTTGCAGTGATTTTGGTAAGCTATGAGAAAATATCTTGCATGATGTTTTATACATTGAAATACAGTTTAGATTAGTTTTATTCTAGAATAATGTTTTGTTTATTGGTCATCAGAACTGACTCAGTGTT
>NW_013898648.1:0-286 GCF_000517525.1 Limulus polyphemus
TTTCCATTATTACCTAAAGTGGCGGAGGTTATGTTTTACCCCTGTGTGTATGTTTGTCAGCAAAATTCCTCTAAAACGGCTAAATGGATTTGGACGAATGTTTGTATTCATTTGGAATATGATCCAATATAGAATCAGTTAGTTTTTAGAGGGCCAAGGTAATGAAAATTTATAAAATCCCTATCTGTTAATATAGAAACCAATTTTTCACACTACTCAGTCAAAAATGATCGGATTTTGATGAAAATTTGTGGACATATGTAGGATATTATTTCTCATTGTTCCC
>NW_013898649.1:0-256 GCF_000517525.1 Limulus polyphemus
AATCTTGATACTCACATTTTATTTCGCTCATGTTTCCGATATTTTCGGGATTATTTATTATGTAATAGGCAATACATTTATTGATAACTAGCTGAAGTACCCGTCCCCTGAACGGAAGTTATGTAAATTCATGATTAATGAAAGGTTATCTTAGTACTTGAAAAGCTGCTTACTTTATATGTAATTTTGAAAAACGCAAGACCGCCCATAAAAACTCAAAACACAAAATGTGAAACTGAAATTTTTTTTGTATCTC
>NW_013898650.1:0-256 GCF_000517525.1 Limulus polyphemus
CAGCTTTTCTTGTTTTTCTCCTATAGTAACATATAACGTTCCGTAGTTTTCCATGTTGTTTTTCTCCAATAGTAACATATAACGTTCTGTAGTTTTACTTGTTGTTCTTCACCTATAGTAACATCTAACGTTCCGTAGTTTTACTTGTTGTCCTCCTATAGTAACATCTAACGTTCCGTAGTTTTACTTGTTGTCCTCCTATAGTAACATATAACGTTCTGTAGTTTCCTTGTTGTTCTTCTCCTATAGTAACATA
>NW_013898651.1:0-443 GCF_000517525.1 Limulus polyphemus
TACGTGCAACTTCACTGCTTGCAATGGCTATTTCTGATTGGATATTCAAAACAGCTTATTTGATGTTATGATTGCCGAATTTAGTGACTCAGAAATATATTGCTAATACATATTGTTCAAGCAATTGACGATTATAAGAGACACCAGTCACATCCCAAAAGGACTGATGAGCCCTAGTAGTACTGAGCGAAAGGCCTCCTCGGCACTGGAGATGACAGATACTGGGATAGTGTTGTTGACATATTATTTCACCCAATTTTACTTTCACTCGTAAGTTTTCATAATAACGTTACGCTCATAAAGTAAGTACAATTCCCACCCCCACAGTGGCACAGCGGAATGTCTGCGACTTACAACGCTAGAATCATGGTTTCGATACCCGTGATGGGCAGAGCACAGATAGCCCATTTTGTAGCTTTGTGCTTAATTACAAACAAACAAAC
>NW_013898652.1:0-256 GCF_000517525.1 Limulus polyphemus
GAAACACAATTGAATCATTTATTTTCTAATATTGTGATGATTTCTATTACTAGCGGGTTCTTTTAGATTATTCGGTAAATATATATTGAAAAATTAAGTTCATTTAACGACGAAAAAAAATTAAAAGACATGAAAATACTAAATTATGAGCCCACCAGTGGCACAGCGGTATGTCTGCGGACTTACAACGCTAGAAACCGGTTTTCGATACCCGTGGTGGGCAGAGCACAGATAGCCCTTGTGTAGCTTTGTGCAT
>NW_013898653.1:0-256 GCF_000517525.1 Limulus polyphemus
GATCCATCTGATTACAGACCCATAAGTCTGACTAGTTGTTTATTTAAAATATTTGAAAGAATAATAAATAACAGATTACTGGAATTTTTAAAGAATAAAAACATATTAAGGAAATATCAAACCTGTTCAAACAAACAACAATCAACATCTGAACAACTGGTTAGACTTACAGAATCTGTGGTGGATGGCTTTAATCGAAAAAATCGTACTGGAGCTGTCTTATTGGATATGGAAAAAGCATTTAATAAGATTTGGC
>NW_013898654.1:0-256 GCF_000517525.1 Limulus polyphemus
GTTAGATTGAGTTTGTGTTAAAGTTAGATTGAGTTCGTGTTAAAGCTAGATTGAGTTTGTGTTAAAGTTAGATTGAGTTTGTGTTAAAGTTAGATTGAGTTTGTGTTAAAGTTAGATTGAGTTTATGTTAAAGTTAGAGTTTGTGTTAAAGTTAGATTGAGTTTATGTTAAAGTTAGAGTTTGTGTTAAAGTTAGATTGAGTTTGTGTTAAAGCTAGATTGAGTTTGTGTTAAAGTTAGATTGAGTTTGTGTTAAA
>NW_013898655.1:0-255 GCF_000517525.1 Limulus polyphemus
GTTTCTATTTGAGATGAATGGCAAGTTTTAGACTAGGTGTATGAGTATGTTTCTATTTGGTATGAATGGCATGTTTTAGACTAGGTGTAGTGTATGAGTATGTTTCTAGTTTATATGAATGGCAAGTTTTACACTAGGTGTAGTGTATGAGTATGTTTCTAGTTGATATGAATGGCAAGTTTTAGACTAGGTATAGTGTATGTGTATGTTTCTATTTGAGATGAATGGCAAGTTTAGACTAGGTGTATGAGTATG
>NW_013898656.1:0-256 GCF_000517525.1 Limulus polyphemus
ATGACTATCAGTTTGATATTGTTGTTGATGCTGTGACTATCAGTTTGATATTGTTGTTGATGCTATGATTATCAGTTTGATATTGTTGTTGATGCTGTGATTATCAGTTTGATATTGTTGTTGATGCTATGATTATCAGTTTGATATTGTTGTTGATGCTATGATTATCAGTTTGATATTGTTGTTGATGCTGTGACTATCAGTTTGATATTGTTGTTGATGCTGTGACTATCAGTTTGATATTGTTGTTGATGCT
>NW_013898657.1:0-256 GCF_000517525.1 Limulus polyphemus
TCGATAACCTGTTGTAACTTCAGGTTTAACTAAACTGGCTACAATATCAGATCTTGTTGTTTTTTAAAGCAGGGGTGGAAAACTAGTTTGTGAACACTCAAGTTCATCTTACCCCCTTTTATTGTTTCCCCTAACAAATATTAGCGTCTTTTAGGTAAATTGTAGAAGCGAACTGACTTCGGGGCTTTAGTTAAACGTCATCGTAAAGTATGTGTTAGTTAGGGCCACTTGTTATGCACGGTGGAAAGTAATTGAC
>NW_013898658.1:0-254 GCF_000517525.1 Limulus polyphemus
TTTCTGATTTTCTAATCCTTCATCCTTATTTAAGATCAAGTTGTGAAACAAGAAGAGTGACTTTTACAACCGTTGATCGGTTTAACTAAATATTTTAACTGTGTATTATAAAACGTTGTTCGTTTGTGTATTTTAATATTTGAAATATACACATAAGTTCCTCGAATTTTAACCTTTTAATATAACTAAAGTTGTGACCCTATCAAAATGTCAGCACATGATGTACCATACACAAATAAATTATGCGAGGTTAT
>NW_013898659.1:0-257 GCF_000517525.1 Limulus polyphemus
GTGTCTTCTTATTGAAAGTACACAGTGTTGTTAAATATATTTTGTCTTCTTATTGACAGTACACAGTATTGTTAAATCTTGTGTCTTCTTGTCGACAGTACACAGTATCGTTAAATCTTGTGTCTTCTTATTGACAGTACACAGCATACGTTAAATCTTGTGTTTTTTATTGATAGTACACAGTATTGTTAAATCTTGTGTCTTCCTATTGACAGTACACAGTTTTGTTAAATCTTGTGTCTTCTTATTGACAGCAC
>NW_013898660.1:0-255 GCF_000517525.1 Limulus polyphemus
ACAGTATTGTTAAATCTAGTGTCTTCTTATTGACAGTACACACTATCGTTAAATATTGTGTCTTCTTATTGACAGTACACAGTATCTTTAAATCTTGTCGCTTGTTAGTGATAGTACACAGTATTCTTATAACTTGTGTCTTCTTATTGACAGTACACAGTATCGTAAATCTTGTGTCTTCTTATTGACAGTACACAGTATCGTTAAATCTTGTGTCTTCTTATTGACAGTACACAATATTAGTTAATTCTTGTG
>NW_013898661.1:0-257 GCF_000517525.1 Limulus polyphemus
GAATAATGAACATTATTTTGTAACAAAGGTTTATTGAACAATATTTTGTAACAAAGGTTTATTGAACAATATTTTATAACAAAAGAAATAATTAACATTATTTTCTAACAAAGGGATATTAAACATTATCTTATAACAAAAAGAATAATGAACATTATTTTGTAACAAAGGTTTATTGGACATTATTTTATAACAAAGGTTTATTGAACAATATTTTATAACAAAGAAATAATTAACATTATTTTATAACAAAGGAA
>NW_013898662.1:0-256 GCF_000517525.1 Limulus polyphemus
TTCAAAGTAAGGCTAAAAATGAGTATGATGATTATAAATTGGTAGCTAGAGTTACACCTAGGTGTTCATGGAGTAGTTGTAACTAGAGTTATAAATTATGTAACTAAAGTTACACCTAGGTATTCATGGAGTAGTTGTACCAAGTAAGGCTAAAGATGAGTAAGGTGATTATAAATTCAATAACTAGAGTTACACCTAGGTGTTCATGGAGTAGTTGTACCAAATAACGCTAAAGATGAGTATGGGGTTACACATT
>NW_013898663.1:0-491 GCF_000517525.1 Limulus polyphemus
TCTATTGACACTGCTATCATATTACAGCATTTTGGAAGTTTTATTGACACTTATCCTATTACAGCATTTTGGAAGTTCTATTGACACTTTTGCTATTACAGCATTTTGGAAGTTCTATTGACACTTATCCTATTACAGCATTTTGGAAGTTCTATTGACACTGTTATCCTTATTACAGCATTTTGGAAGTTCTATTGACACTGCTATGCTATTACAGCATTTTGGAAGTTCTATTGACACTGCTATCATATTACAGCATTTTGGAAGTTTTATTGACACTGTTATCCTTATTACAGCATTTTGGAAGTTTTATTGACACTGTTATTCTATTACAGCATTTTGGAAGTTTTATTGACACTTATCCTATTACAGCATTTTGGAAGTTCTATTGACACTTTTGCTATTACAGCATTTTGGAAGTTCTATTGACACTGCTATCATATTACAGCATTTTGGAAGTTTTATGACACTGTTATCCTTATTACAGCATT
>NW_013898664.1:0-468 GCF_000517525.1 Limulus polyphemus
TAGTTTACAGCTTCATACTTAAGTTGCTTTACAGCTTCATACTTAAGTTAGTTTACAGCTTCATACTTAAGTTAGTTTACAGCTTCATACTTAAGTTGCTTTACAGCTTAAGTTAATTTACAGTTTCATACTTAAGTTGCTTTACAGCTTCATACTTAAGTTGCTTTACAGCTTAAGTTAGTTTACAGCTTCATACTTAAGTTAGTTTACAGCTTCATACTTAAGTTGCTTTACAGCTTAAGTTAGTTTACAGCTTCATACTTAAGTTGCTTTACAGCTTCATACTTAAGTTAGTTTACAGCTCCATACTTAAGTTAGTTTACAGCTTCATACTTAAGTTAGTTTACAGCTTCATACTTAAGTTGCTTTACAGCTTCATACTTAAGTTAGTTTACAGCTTCATACTTAAGTTAGTTTACAGCTTCATACTTAAGTTGCTTTACAGCTTAAGTTAATTTACAGTTTCAT
>NW_013898665.1:0-256 GCF_000517525.1 Limulus polyphemus
TTTTTAGTATATAAAATGCAAGGAAAAAATAATTGTTTAGTATTGGTATATTCAAAATCAATGACACATTATGTAACACATGGGCCAAACGGTGAGGTCAGAAACCTCTACTTTAGAAATGCTGACCAGTAAGAAAACAAACCACTCAACAGCATCCGCAGCTAAACCATATAGCATGATTGATATGATTCAATTTTGCAGCCTGGCCGAACGTAGTATAGTGTCTAGCGTGCCTGATAGTGAATCTGAGGATCCG
>NW_013898666.1:0-256 GCF_000517525.1 Limulus polyphemus
GAACCTAATTAGTTGCTGTGGTTAAACAATGTATTAGCTATTTAAGAAGAAAACCTAATTAGTTGGTGTGATTAAACAATGTATTAGCTATATAAGAAGAGAACCTAATTAGTTGGTGTGATTAAACAATGTATTAGCTATTTAAGAAGAGAACCTAATTAGTTGATGTGATTAAACAATGTATTAGCTATTTAAGAAGAGAACCTAATTAGTTGGTGTGATTATACGATGTAGTAGCTGTATACGAAGAGGACCT
>NW_013898667.1:0-430 GCF_000517525.1 Limulus polyphemus
GTTATAATGTCTCAATTTCGAAATAAACACTAGCCGTAATTCTTCTATCAATTGCCCTTCAAAAAAGCACTGTTTTTCAAGTTTCAAAAAATTGACATTTTCGCCGAAAATACAAAGGCTATAGCCTTCATGTTTTGCTAAAATTTTGAAAAAAATTATTTTTCTTCATATTTAAATACAAAGATGCCCTTGATGTTTACTAATCAGATTGGACATCCTTTCATCGAAATTCCCAATATTTATTCCATAATACGATCGCCTATTTTGATATATTCGATTTTCTTTTCCTTCAGGTATAATAAACAAAAGTAGGGCTTTAAATATAAGATTAGTGTTATTTGGGTTGAATCATCTAACAGATCATGACGTCTTATTACAAAATAAACCGCACCTTTTGGATTATGTTTACTCTGAATGAGCGAAAGTTCTA
>NW_013898668.1:0-257 GCF_000517525.1 Limulus polyphemus
CTGATCCAAGTGATTTTCCAGTGTATTGTAATTAGAATACTTACTCATCAGCCATATATTCCTTTAGTATTAACTGATCCAAGTGATTTTCCAGTGTATTGTAATTAGAATACTTACTCATCAGTCATATATTCCTTTAGTATTAACTGATCCAAGTGATTTTCCAGTGTATTGTAATTAAAATACTTACTCATCAGTCCTATATTCCTTTAGTATTAACTGATCCAAGTGATTTTCCAGTGTATTGTAATTAAGAT
>NW_013898669.1:0-256 GCF_000517525.1 Limulus polyphemus
TTCAGTAACCTCCCTGAGTTATAGCGTGATCAATACATACTGAACGACAGTAACCTCCCTGAGTTATAGCTTGATCAATACATACTGAACGACAGTAACCTCCTTGACTTATAGCGTGATCGATACATACTGAACTACAGTAGCCTCCCTGAGTTATAACTTGATCGATACATACTGAACGACAGTAACCTCCCTGAATTATAACTTGATCAATACATACTGAACGACAGTAACCTCCCTGAGTTATAGCTTGATC
>NW_013898670.1:0-436 GCF_000517525.1 Limulus polyphemus
TCAGTTATATTCTTTACCTATTGCTACTAGCACCCTTAACTATCTCTCTGGTTCTAACAGTTGTATCCTATACCCAATTGCTACTAGTACCCTTAATTATCTCTCTGGTTCTATCAGTTATATCCTATACCCATTGTTACTAGCACCCTTAACTATTTCTCTGGTTCTATCAGTTATATCCTATACCCATTGCTAATAGTACCCTTAACTATCTCTTTGGTTCTAACAGTTGTATCCTATACCCGTTGTTACTAGCTTAGAACCAGAGAGATAGTTAAGGGTTCAGTTATATCCTATAATATTCTTTACCTATTGCTACTAGCACCCTTAACTATCTCTCTGGTTCTAACAGTTGTATCCTATACCCATTGCTACTAGTACCCTTAATTATCTCTCTGGTTCTATCAGTTCCATTTTTATCCTATACCCATTGCTA
>NW_013898671.1:0-450 GCF_000517525.1 Limulus polyphemus
GGGATGTGACTTCTAACGGGACTGAATAAGTCTGCATTAGGGTTTAACTGCGGGCTCTGTAAGGGGCTTGCCATTGTCTGGGGCTGATTAAGTCGATGGTCAATGTATCCTCCTTGTGTAAAAGACAAAAAGTCGTCCGCGAAATTACAACAGTTGTTAGAGGAAAAAGAAAAGAAACAAGAAGAGAGACAACAGCAGTTGCAAGAAAACCCGCAACAATGGCAGATCGAAGAGCAAAATAAACAAGAGAAATTACAGCAGTTGTTGGAGGAGAAAGAAAATAAACAAGAAGAGAGACTACAGCAGTGGCAACTGGAACAAGAAAGGAAACAAGAAGTACAAATAAAAAAAAATCAATAAATTTAAAAGCGAATTAGATACTAGATACGTTAAATTCTCGTTCTTCTTGTTTCTTTTCTCGTTCATTTCTCGTTCTTCTTGTTTCTTTTT
>NW_013898672.1:0-255 GCF_000517525.1 Limulus polyphemus
CAACTTTTCAACTTCACTAAGGTTCAACATCTCTTCCCTGACGTTACATCACAGCTTTTTAACTTCACTAAGGTTCAACATCTCTTCCCTGAGGTTACATCACAACTTTTAACTTCACTAAGGTTCAACATCTGTTCCCTGACGTTACATCACAACTTTTAAACTTCACTAAGGTTCAACATCTCTTCCCTGACATTACATCACAACTTTTCAATGCCACCAACGTTCAACATCTCTACCCTGACGTTACATCAC
>NW_013898673.1:0-256 GCF_000517525.1 Limulus polyphemus
CTTATTGACAGTACACAGTATTGTTAAATCGTGTGTCTTCTTATTGAAAGTACACAGTATCGTTAAATCTTGTGTCTTCTTTTTGACAGTACACAGTATCGTTAAATCTTGTGTCTTCTTATTGACAGTACACAGTATCTTTAAATCTTGTGTCTTCTAATTGACATTACACAGTATCGTTAAATCTTGTGTCTTCTAATTGACATTACACAGTATCGTTAAATATTGAGTCTTCTAATTGACATTACACAGTATC
>NW_013898674.1:0-257 GCF_000517525.1 Limulus polyphemus
ACAGAAGAAGATCAGCAGAAGATGGTGGTAAATTAGCAACCATACAAATGCGAAACGGTGACATCGAAGTAGATAACTGGTGGGTTGTTCCATATTCGCCTTTGCTATCAAAAACATACAAAGCGCACATAAACGTGGAATACTGTAACTCCGTTAAATCGATCAAATACATTTGTAAGTACGTGAATAAAGGCAGCGACATGGCAGTTTTTGGCGTGCAACCAGAAAGAAGTGATAGGAATGCGGTTATAAATATC
>NW_013898675.1:0-256 GCF_000517525.1 Limulus polyphemus
TTATTGTAGTTGTTTTTTGTCTTCAATTATATGATAAACAAATAAGCGCTTTAAGAATAACATCATTCAAACAAAATTCCAACTATAAAAGGCCATGTAGGCTTCTTGTCAAATGAACTCCACCTTTTGGATTATTTTTACTCTGGGTTAGCGAAAGTTCATTTTTTTCATTTATAGGGATATAATATTTTTCGTCAATGCTATAATGTTTCAATTTTCAGAATTTCGACGAAATAAACACTGTCGGATATTTTTC
>NW_013898676.1:0-255 GCF_000517525.1 Limulus polyphemus
ATAGTACTGTCTGTTGTATGTCCGTGTAACTACTTCTATATAAATATAATAGTACTGTTTGTTGTATATTCATGTAACTACTTCTATATAAATATAATAGTACTGTCTGTTGTACGTCCGTGTAATTACTTCTATATATATGAATATAATAGTACTGTCTGCTGTATATTCCTGTAACTACTTCTATATAAATATCATAGTACTGTCTGTTGCATGTCCGTGTAACTACTTCTTTATAAATATAATAATACTGCC
>NW_013898677.1:0-255 GCF_000517525.1 Limulus polyphemus
TGTTTACTTTGTCGCTTGTCTTAAGGTAATAACTTTATTAGATACTTGAACTGTTGACTTTGTCGCTTATCTTAAGGTAATAACTTTATCAGATACTTGAACTGTTAACTTTGTCGCTTATCTTAAGGTAATAACTTTATTAGATACTTGAACTGTTGACTTTGTCGCTTGTCTTAAGGTAATAACTTTATTAGATACTTGAACTGTTGACTTTGTCGCTTATCTTAAGGTAATAACTTTATTAGATACTTGAAC
>NW_013898678.1:0-403 GCF_000517525.1 Limulus polyphemus
CGTTCCGCAGAGGCGTAAGGTACCGGATCTCGACGGGGGTCCGTGGAAAATTCTCCGATAGTCGGTAACGTTCTTTCGTGTGCTACCCGTTTAACTTGTTCCCCTAATTTTAGTTTCCCTCTTATTTTTGAGAGGGATGACCCTAACTTTCGGGGTACAGTCTCCGCCTCAGATATGCGGAAAGCCTCGGCATTGAACGCTAACCACCGGTCGAGGTATCGCCGACGGAACCTCGGCCGCGTTCAGGGAGGCCTTCCGCACAGGCGTAAGGTACCGCCGTCGAGATCGGGTCCGTGGAAAATTCTCCGATAGTCGGTAACGTTCTTTCGTCTGCTACCGCGTTTAACTTGTTCCCATAATATAAGAGGGAAACTAAGGTTAGGGTCATCCCACTCAAAATTTC
>NW_013898679.1:0-256 GCF_000517525.1 Limulus polyphemus
TTAATTTTTTATGTTTATGTGTTTGAATTTGTCTAAAATCACTAATTTTTTTATGTTTATCTCTGATTGTATTTGTCTGAAGTCACTAAATTTTTTGTTTATCTCTGATTGTATTTGTCTGAAATCATTAATTTTTTTATGTTTATGTGTTTGAATTTGTCTAAAATCACTAATTTTTTTATGTTTATCAGTGATTGTATTTGTCTGAAATCACTAATTTTTTATGTTTATCAGTAATTGTATTTGTCTGAAATCA
>NW_013898680.1:0-256 GCF_000517525.1 Limulus polyphemus
ATAAGCTGGTTATTGGCGTAGACAGCTAGATGGACTTTCTCGAAAACTTTATACATAGAGCAGCAGTGACCGTCCCTTTGCATGCTACCAGGTATCCACATGCCAACCTGTACTATAACAGAAATAGCGCCGTATTTTGTCATGGCTCGGAGAATATTCAATTTACGTTTATGGGGTATAGTAATCAAACCTAGGTGCGTTTATTATCAGAGAATTGTGTAAACCTGGACTTGTCGATCTCCAATGGCAGGACAGT
>NW_013898681.1:0-256 GCF_000517525.1 Limulus polyphemus
ATTCCTCGCACAATATGGTCCACTTCTGGCAGCTGAATGTTAGTGTACTGTATACAGCATATGGCTTGCAAGAATTCCTCATAGATATGGTCCACTTCTGGCAGCTGAATGTGAGTGTACTGTATACAGCATATGGCTTGCAAGAATTCCTCGCACAATATGGTCCACTTCTGGCAGCTGAATGTTAGTGTACTGTATACAGCATATGGCTTGCAAGAATTCCTCGCACGATATGGTCCACTTCTGGCAGCTGAAT
>NW_013898682.1:0-361 GCF_000517525.1 Limulus polyphemus
TGATACACTGTTTCTAGTTCTACATTGTTTATATGATACATTGTTTCTATGATACATTGTTTCTATGATACACTGTTTCTAGTTCTACATTGTTTTTATGATACATTGTTTCTATGATACACTGTTTCTAGTTCTACATTGTTTCTATGATACATTGTTTCCAGTTCTACATTGATTGTATGATACACTGTTTCTAGTTCTGCATTGTTTCTATGATACATTGTTTCTATGATACACTTGTTTCTAGTTCTACACTTATCATAGAAACAATGTATCATAGAAACGTGTTGTTTCTATGATGAAACAATGTATCATAGAAACAGTGTATCATAGAAACAATGTTTATGATACACTGTTTCTA
>NW_013898683.1:0-256 GCF_000517525.1 Limulus polyphemus
ATCATTAATATCAGTGGAAATAGAAGCTATCAAACAGAAGTCATCATTAATATCAGTGGAAATAGAAGCTATCAAACAGGAGTCATAATTAATATCAGGGGAAATAGAAGCTATCAAACAGAATTCATCATTAATATCAGGGGAAACAGATGCTACTGAACGGCAGTCATCATTAATATGGGGGGAAATAGAAGCTATCAAACAGAAGTCATCATTAATATCAGGGGAAATAGATGCTACTGAACGGCAGTCATCA
>NW_013898684.1:0-254 GCF_000517525.1 Limulus polyphemus
AACACACACACTGGTCTCTACATCCCCTGGAATTCCGCTCATGACACCACACAAAAAATCAATACATTTAAAAATCTCATAAACACAGCCACAAGACTCTGTTCAACGGACTACATAAATGAAGAAATTAACCACATAAAGCACTCATTTATTCACACCAATAAATTTCCACCAGCTATAGTTGAAAAGCTCTCCAACATTCCCCACAATAAAACTCAACTCACGAACAAAATTGACACTAACAAATCCAACAG
>NW_013898685.1:0-256 GCF_000517525.1 Limulus polyphemus
GGAGGGATCTTTGTTGGATGGTGATTGCCTGTGTTTATTCTGTGCTCTACATTGTCTGTGCAGCCGAGATCATGATCTCCTTTCGAAAATACATCTGCATAATTCGCCAAAAGTTCTCTAATCTGAAGAGCCTGTGGTGGTGACAAATGGATTATACTATATTTATAGAGGTCAGTTAAATGTTCTGGGAGTGTATGTCCTTTCTTTATGGTCGTATTTCTTGCCTTAACATTGACTGGTTCTACCTCCTGGCACA
>NW_013898686.1:0-256 GCF_000517525.1 Limulus polyphemus
CCTGAAAAAAGATATAAAAAAAGTGAAATTTCGCTAACCCATGTTAAAAACAATCGAAAAGGTGGAATGTATTTAATAAAAAGACGTCATGGCCTTTTAGATGCTGAGATTTTGTTTGAATAATCTTCTTTTTACAGCTGATCTTTGTTTACAACATAACAGGAAACAAAAAACAGTAAAATCGAAGATAACCGAAATTTTGATAACAGATTATTAAATAACTATTGGGAATTTTGATGAAAGGATATCCATTTTG
>NW_013898687.1:0-404 GCF_000517525.1 Limulus polyphemus
ACAGTATCGTTAAATCTTGTGTTCTTCTTATTGACAGTACACAGTATCGTTAAATCACAGTACACATTATTGTTAAATCTTGTGTTTTCTTACTGACTGTCAATAAGAAGACACAAGATTTTACGATACTGACATAGTATTGTTATATCTTGTGTCTTCTTATTGAAAGTACACAATATCGCAAGATTTAATGTCTTCTTATTGACAGTACACAGTATCGTTAAATCTTGTGTATTTCTTACTGACAGTACACATTATCGTTAAATATTGTGTCTTCTTATTGACAGTACACAGTATCGTTAAATCTTGTGTCTTCTTATTGACAGTACACAGTATCGTTAAATCTTGTGTCTTCTTATTGACAGTACACAGTATTGAATATTGTGTCTTCTTATTGAAAGTAC
>NW_013898688.1:0-255 GCF_000517525.1 Limulus polyphemus
CAACTATTGGGCACAATGGGACCAGTTGAAGCTTGAAGATGGTATTCTTGTCTGGTGATGGGAAACTACAGATGGGAAAGTGACGACCTGGCAAACAGTTATACCAAGAAAGTTACAGGAAGTTGTGCTGCGTCAATTCCATGATAATTTAACAGGAGGACATCTTGGAGTTAAGAAGACATTGAGTCACCTACAGCAGAGATTTTACTGGATAGGTATGAGGCAAGATGTGGAAGAATGGTGCAGGACCTGCAG
>NW_013898689.1:0-256 GCF_000517525.1 Limulus polyphemus
TCGGAAGGAATTCCTACAGAAAACTATCAAACAAGCAGATACCTAACAAATTGGTGTGAGAGAGTGGGATGGAAAAAAAAAAAGATGGAAACCAGAAGTGGCAAATCAAACTACAGCTTAGCAGATTTGATGGCAGCAACAGAAGAACGAGAAAAAAACAAAACAAGAAAAGAGATTACAGCAGTTGTTGGAGGAAAGAAAAGAAACAAGAAGAACGAGAAAATAATAGGAAAGACTACAGCAGTGGTTGGAGGAG
>NW_013898690.1:0-255 GCF_000517525.1 Limulus polyphemus
CCCTTTTCCTCCAAGAACTGTTGTAATCTCTATTCTTGCTTCTTTTGTTTTTCCTCCAACAACTGATGTAATCTCTTTTTGTTTATTTTCTCGTTCTTCTTGTTTCTTTTGCTGTTATTGTATTGCTGCCATCAAATCTGCTAAGCTGTAGTTTGATTTGCCACCTCTTGTTTCCATCTTCTTCTTCTTCATTTTTATTTTCCATCCCACTCTCTGACACCAATTTGTTACGTCTCTGGTCGTTTCTTAATTTCC
>NW_013898691.1:0-350 GCF_000517525.1 Limulus polyphemus
AGCAGATGTACCCGTGTGATGCACTGTGTTAACGATTGGTTAAATATATTAGCAGATGTACCCGTGTGATGCACTGTGTTAACGATTAGTTAAATATACCAGCAGATATACCCGTGTGATGCACTGTGTTAAAGATTGGTTAAATATACTAGCAGATGTACCCGTTTGATGCACTGTGTTAACGATTAGTTAAATATACCGTATATTTAACCAATCGTTAACACAGTGCATCACACGGGTATATCTGCTTAGTAAATGTACCGGTGTGATGCACTGTGTTAACGATTGGTTAAATATACCAGCAGATGTACCCGTGTGATGCACTGTGTTAACGATTGGTTAAATATATT
>NW_013898692.1:0-256 GCF_000517525.1 Limulus polyphemus
CCCGTCTCCAGAGAAGAATACCATCTTCAAGCTTCAACTGGTCCCATTGTGCCCAACAGTTCTTTGGCACAGGTCTTAAGCAAGACACCTTCTCCCAAGCAGGGCGCAAAACACTTGCTTTTAGAAAATCGATTCTTGGCTTCAAATCTTGGTCTTTTTCCTGCTCTGCTTTCATATCTATACCTGGTTCCATTTCACCATCATCAACTCCTTCAGTTACTTTGACTTCAGCTTGGTGACACCTAGTTAGTTCAAC
>NW_013898693.1:0-255 GCF_000517525.1 Limulus polyphemus
TTACTGTGTTTTTAATAGATATACTATGGTTGTTTGAGTTGCAATGGTGGAAAACATGGGATGTTTTTTTATTGTGTTCTGTGAATCTGGTTTCCAATTTTCTTCCTGTTGCTCCGATGTAGAATTCTGGGTTGTTATTGCATGTTATTTTGTAAATTACATTGGTATTGTGTGATTCTAAATAATTTTTGTTTAGTAACAATTTTAATTTAGGTCCGGGTTTTTGAGAGAATTTGACATTGACAGGAATATTGT
>NW_013898694.1:0-256 GCF_000517525.1 Limulus polyphemus
GATTTAAAGATACTGTGTACTGTCAATAAGAAGACACAAGATTTAACGATACTGTGTACTGTCAATAAGAAGACACAAGATTTAACGATACTGTGTACTGTCAATAAGAAGACACAAGATTTAACGATACTGTGTACTGTCAATAAGAAGACACAAGATTTAACGATACTGTGTACTTTTAATAAGAAGACACAATATTTAACAAAACTGTGTACTGTCAATAAGTAAACACACGATTTAACAATACTGTGTACTA
>NW_013898695.1:0-256 GCF_000517525.1 Limulus polyphemus
GAGTCTGTGACGATGACAAATGGACTATACTCTTCTTATAGAGGTCAGTAAATTGTTCTGGGGGAGGATGTCCTTTCTTTATGGTCATATTTCTTGCTTTAACATTGACTCGCTCTACCTCCTGGCACACACCCAACAATGCTCCTTCCTTAACTGGCCACTGTTATGGGTACTACTTGATGACCTGCCACAAGTGACCTTCCAATCTTCACATCCGCTGGCCTGGATGGGTCTTCCAATGCTTCTACAAGCGTCA
>NW_013898696.1:0-273 GCF_000517525.1 Limulus polyphemus
TTTCTATCATAATATCTTCACTATTATAGTACTTTAGCTTTCTATCATAATATTTTCACTATTATAGTACTTTAGCTTTCTATCATAATATATTCACTATTATAGTACTTTAGCTTTCTATCATAATATCTTCACTATTATAGTACTTTAGCTTTCTTCATAATATCTTCACTATTATAGTACTTTAGCTTCCTATCATAATATCTTCACTATTATAGTACTTTAGCTTTCTATCATAAAATCTTCACTATTATAGTACTTTAGCTTTCTATC
>NW_013898697.1:0-272 GCF_000517525.1 Limulus polyphemus
GATACTGTGTACTATCAATAAGAAGACACAAGATTAAACGATACTGTGTACTGTCAATAAGAAGTCACAATATTCAATGATAATGTATACTGTCAATAAGAAGTCACAATATTCAATGATAATGTATACTGTCAGTGAGAAAACACAAGATTTAACAATAATATGTCCTGTCAATAAGAAGACACAAGATTTAACAATACTGTGTACTGTCAATAACAGACACAAGATTTAACGATACTGTGTACTGTCTTTAAGAAGACACAAGATTTAAC
>NW_013898698.1:0-445 GCF_000517525.1 Limulus polyphemus
ATGTTACTACCTGTTTAAATGCCGTTAATATCTACTGTTGTTTAATGTTAGTCTATGACACTGGTATGTTACTACCTGTTTTAATGTCGTTAATATCTAATGTTGTTTAATGTTGACCTTTGACATTGGAATGTTACTACCTGTTTAAATGTCGTTAATATCTACTGTTGTTTAATGTTGGTCTATGACACTGGTATGTTACTACCTGTTTAAATGTCGTTAATATTTTACTGTTTTTTGATGTTGGTCTTTGACATTTAAACAAGTAGTAACATACCAAATTAAACAACAGTAGATATTAACGACAAAACATGTAGTAACATTCCAGTGTCAAAGACCAACATTAAACAACAGTAGATATTAATGGCATTTAAAAATGTAGTAACATACCAGTGTCAAAGGGTTTAAATGCCGTTAATATCTACTGTTGTTTAAAGTTTTTTTT
>NW_013898699.1:0-757 GCF_000517525.1 Limulus polyphemus
CTAGTCATCACCACCCACTGCCAACTCTTGGGCTACTCCTTTACTGGGATTGACCGCTCATTAAAACGCCCCCACGGCTGAAAGGGCGAGCATGTTTGGTGTGACGGGGATTCGAACCCGCGACCCTCAGATTGCGAGTCGAGCGCCCTAACCACATCAATTTAATTTTTTTATGGAATCCTAATAATATGATATTTATACAACAAATGATGCTCAAAACTTATAAAGAAATACATATGTACTTAGTGACTCTAAGGTTACATACATGGGCAAAACTGAGCGCCATTTGAAAGCTAATCTATGAATACTTAGGCATATTGCGTAGATCTTTTGTTTTTTTAAAGTCAAGCATAAAGCGACACAATGGGCTATGCTCTAGTGGTATGCCTGTGGACTTACAACGCTAGAAACTAGTGGTGGGCTGCCCCCCCCCCCCCCAGTGGCACCGAACTACTGAGTGGCATGGTGTTGCTAAGCGTGGGCGAGATCTACGGTTTCTTCATGTGATTACAAGTCATAACATATCAATGAACGACTTTACCATAACAACAGTTGGATCTACAGACTTTGAATATGCCTCCAGAAACTAACCACAATTAGAAGACTTTTAATTTTGGGGCGTGGTAGTGATGAGATTTCACTTTAAAGCCGAAAAGCCATACAGTAAATACCCTCCCCTCGTTCAGTCCCGTCTTTCCCTGCACCCATCACTAGACAACAGCACCCAAAAATAACACTTATGTGAAAGGAGCATCCA
>NW_013898700.1:0-268 GCF_000517525.1 Limulus polyphemus
AATAAGAAGAAACAATATTTAACGATACTGTGTCCTGTCAATAAGAAGACACAAGATTTAACGATACTGTGTACTGTCAATAAGAAGAAACAAGATTTAACGATAATGTGTACTGTCAATAAGAAGACACAAGATTTAACAATACTGTGTACTATCAATAAGAAGACACACGATTTAGCAATACTGTGTACTATCAATAAAAAGACAGAAGATTTAACGATACTGTGTACTATCAATAAGAAGACATACGACTTAGCAATACTGTGTA
>NW_013898701.1:0-256 GCF_000517525.1 Limulus polyphemus
GTTGAAGTTAACGTTCGTTCGTGATACTGTTTGTTTTAGCGCGAATATTGAGATTAAGTGTATCGCAGAGTTATATTCGGAAAGAATAAACCAGTTTTATTAAGTAAATACTTGTGTCTCTAAAGTTTTGTCGGAACGAAGTTACGGAAAGTTAATTAACAAACTGAGACGTAACACTATTCTCATAAAAATAAAGATAAAAATATTTACAATACAAATAGAATAGTTAGCTACCATTGGAACTCCTATTACTTGT
>NW_013898702.1:0-255 GCF_000517525.1 Limulus polyphemus
CGTTAAATCTTGTGTCTTTTTATTGATAGTACACAGTATCGTTAAATCTTGTGTCTTTTATTGATAGTACACAGTATTGTTAAATCGTGTGTCTTCCTATTGAAAGTACACAGTTTTGTTAAATCTTGTGTTTTCTTATTGACAGTATACAGTATCGTTAAATCTTGTGTCTTCTTATTGACAGTACACAGTATCGTTAAATCTTGTGTCTTTTTATTGACAGTACACACTTTTGTTAAATCTTGTGCCTTCTTA
>NW_013898703.1:0-256 GCF_000517525.1 Limulus polyphemus
AAATCTTGTGTTTTCTTATTGACAGTACACAGTATCGTTAAATCTTGTGATTTCTTACTGACAGTACACATTATCGTTAAATCTTGTGTCTTCTTATTACCAGGACACATTATTGTTAAATCTTGTGTTTTCTTATTGACAGTACACAGTATCGTTAAATCTTGTGATTTCTTACTGACAGTACACATTATCGTTAAATATTGTGTCTTCTTATTGACAGTACACAGTATCGTTAAATCTTGTGTCTTCTTATTGT
>NW_013898704.1:0-254 GCF_000517525.1 Limulus polyphemus
GTGGCTGGTAGGTCTTTTAATACAGATGGATAGTGGCTTGTAGGTCTTTTAATACAGATGGATAGTGGCTGGTAAGTCTTTTTAATACAGATTGATAGTGGCTGTAGGCTTTTAATACTAGATGGATAGTGGCTGGTAGGTCTTTTAATACAGATGGATAGTGGCTGGTAGGTCTTTTAATACAGATGGATAGTGGCTGGTAGGTCTTTTAATACAGATGGATAGTGGCTGGTAGGTCTTTTAATACAGATGGA
>NW_013898705.1:0-256 GCF_000517525.1 Limulus polyphemus
GGCTAGTCATTCTACATACAGGCTAAAGGACCATATGTTCATTATAAACACAACATGATACATTGGCTAGTCATTCTACATACAGGCTAAAGGACCATAGGTTCATTATAAACACAACATGATACATTGGCTAGTCATTCTACATACAGGCTAAAGGACCATAGGTTCATTACAAACACAACATGATACAGTGGTTAGTCATTATACATACAAGCTAAAGGATCATAGGTTCATTATAAACACAACATGATACAGT
>NW_013898706.1:0-275 GCF_000517525.1 Limulus polyphemus
AGTATAGACAAACAGAAACAGAAGGAAGGTAATGTAATGTTTTCTGTTTGTCTATACCGGAAGGAAGGTAATGTAATAGTTTCTGTTTGTGTATACTGGAAGGAAGGTAATGTAATAGTTTCTGTTTGTCTATACTGGAGACAAGGTAATGTAATGGTTTCTGTTTGTCTATACTGGAAGGAAGGTAATGTAATGGTTTCTGTTTGTCTATACTTGAAGGAAGGTAATGTAATGGTTTCTGTTTGTCTATACTGGAAGTTAATGTAATGGTTTCT
>NW_013898707.1:0-256 GCF_000517525.1 Limulus polyphemus
AACTTGGCCCGGCATGGCCAGGTGGTTAAGGCACTCGACTCGCAATCTGAGGGTCGCGGGTTCGAATCCCTGTCACACCAAACATGCTCGCCCTTTCAGCCGCGGGGGCGTTATAAAGTGACGGTCAATCCCACTATTCGTTGGTAAAAGAGTAGCCCAAGAGTTGGCGGTGGGTGGTGATGACTAGCTGCCTTCCCTCTAGTCTTACACTGCTAAATTAGGGACGGCTAGCGCAGATAGCCCTCATGTAGCTTTG
>NW_013898708.1:0-256 GCF_000517525.1 Limulus polyphemus
TGTGTTTTTGTTGTTTAAGCAAGAAAATATGTGTATTCCATCAGCTAAAATAGTGTGTTTTTGTTGTTTAAGCAAGAAAATATGTGTATTCCATCAGCTAAAATAGTGTGTTTTTGTTGTTTAAGCAAGAAAATATGTATATTCCATCAGCTAAAATAGTGTGTTTTTGTTGTTTAAGCAAGAAAATATGAGTATTCCATCAGCTAAAATAGTGTTTTTGTTGTTTAAGCAAGAAAATATATGTATTCCATCAGCT
>NW_013898709.1:0-484 GCF_000517525.1 Limulus polyphemus
ACTCCATAATTTTGTGTTGCGTCAAACGTAGATGTGCATTGTGGTGGAGAGAAGAACACCTTTCCAATTGACGAGTAAAGGGTGTTTCTGAAGAAGGGCTTGATTTAAACGTTCCAGTTGCTGACTATAGACCTCTGCATTGACAGTTCGCTGTGGATTGAGGAATTCGAAATGAATTACTCCTTTGATGTCCCACCAAATGCAAGGAATCACTTTCTGCGGATAGAGTCCAGGTTTTGGGGTTAGTGTTTTTGGTGTTTAATATTCGCATAGAGAATTCATTTTTCATCACCAGTGACAATTCTGTACAAAAATGGTTCACGCGCATTATACGCCAGAAGAGAGAAGCAACTTTCACACGTTGGAAACGATGATCGTCGGGGAGTTCGTGAGGCACCCAAACACCTTCTTTTTGGAGTTTTCCCATATTCCTTAGATGTTTACGTATTGTTTCATACAAGACATGCAATTTCAGGGCCATTTC
>NW_013898710.1:0-256 GCF_000517525.1 Limulus polyphemus
ATATATATATATATATCGTTCTAAATGTTTAATCACAAGATATAATTACCATATATATATCGTTCTAAATGTTTACTCAGAAATTTTCATTTACCATATACATATATATCGATTTGAATATTTAATCAGAAGTTTTTATTTACCATATAGATATGTATATCGTTGTAAATGTTTAACCAGAACTTTTATTTACCATATATATATATCGATGTGAATGTTTAATCAGTAGTCTTTATTTACTATATATATATCGATA
>NW_013898711.1:0-256 GCF_000517525.1 Limulus polyphemus
AGAAGAAATGAACATGGCCAGGCGGTTGTGGTGCTTGACTCGCAACCTAAGGGTCACGGGTTCGAATCCCCGTCTCACCAAACATTCTCGCCCTTCCACCCGGGGGGCATTATAAGTGACGATCAATCCCACCACTCGTTGATAAAAAGAGTAGCCCAAGAGTTGGCGGTGGGTGATGTTGACTATCTGCCCTCCCTCTAATCTTTCACTGTTAAATTAGGGACGGCTAGCGCAGATAGCCTTCGTGTAGCTTTGC
>NW_013898712.1:0-446 GCF_000517525.1 Limulus polyphemus
CTTCTTATTGACAGTACACAGGTATTGTTAAATCTTGTGTGTTCTTATTGATAGTACACAGTATTGTTAAATCGTATGTCTTCTTATTGACAGTACACAGTATCGTTAAATCTTGTGTCTTTTTATTGATAGTACACAGTATCGGTAAATCTTGTGTTTTTATTGATAGTACACAGTATTGTTAAATCTTGTGTCTTCTTATTGACAGTACACAGTATCGTTAAATCTTGTGTCTTCTTATTGACAGTACACAGCTAAAGTACACAGTGTTGTTAAATCTTAGTCTTCTTATTGACAGTACTCAGTATCGTTAAATCTTGTGTCTTCTTATTGAAAGTACACAGTATTGTTAAATCTTAGTCTTCTTATTGACAGTACACAGTATCGTTAAATCTTGTGTCTTTTTATTGATAGTACACAGTATTGTCAAATCTTGTGTTTTATTG
>NW_013898713.1:0-256 GCF_000517525.1 Limulus polyphemus
GTATGTTGTGATTGTGTAAATGTAAAAAAATGTTAATTATATTATCAATTATCTGTTTTTGTCCTTTCATAGGATTACTTGTGACTATACTTTTCCCCGAAACCCATCGTACACAACCATTAACATCAAGTAGTTTTGATAGAGAAAAAGAATGACTCGTTACGAAGCTGTTGAATATTTGAAGTGAATTTCTTAGCATTTGTTACTTCTCGGATTTTTTTTTACACTTCCTGTCCAATATTTACGTAATAAAGAA
>NW_013898714.1:0-423 GCF_000517525.1 Limulus polyphemus
AATTCATCAGTGTCCTTGGTAACGATGAAGCAGTCGTTGACGTATCTGCAGTACAGTGCGGGGTGGTGGTCCTGCAGCACTTTGTTTTCTATGTGACACATGTAAAAATTGGCGAAAGTTACTCCAAGAGGAGAGCCCATGGCAACTCCGTCGACTTGCTGGTATAGCGAACCATTGATATGTTGAAAAGGTGACTTCGTAGTACAGGCGAATAGAAGTTCACGCATTATTTCTTCAGGTATTTTGGGTGGACACACAGACACCCGACCATGACAACGTTTACAGATTATGTCTATCGTATCCTGGACTGGCACAGAAACAACTACTCAACCTGGGGCCAAAATGCCATTTTAAACCTAAATTCGACAAGGACATCAAAGCCGCTGAGCTCGAAAAACTCTACTGTCTCTTATACAACAACAA
>NW_013898715.1:0-256 GCF_000517525.1 Limulus polyphemus
GATTTTCTTGACTTTGAAAAAGGGTTTTTAGTTTTTCTTCTACTAGATTTTGTCGACTTTCATAACTGTCTTTTGAGGCCTTCATAGACTAGATGTTTTCGACTTTGATAACGGTCATTTGAGCCTTTTTTATACTATATTTAATAACTTTTATAATGGTCTTTTTAATCCTTTTTGAACTAGATTTTGTCGATATTGATAACGGTATTTTTAGTCCTGACTCTGCAATATTTTGTATAATTTAATAATGGTCTTC
>NW_013898716.1:0-276 GCF_000517525.1 Limulus polyphemus
ACTTTGACTTCAGCTTGATGACACCTGGTTAGATCAATCTGCATGTTCTGCACCATTCTTCCACATCTTGTCTCATACCTATCCAGTAAAATCTGTGTCGTAGATGATTCTCAATGTTTTCTTAACTCCGAGATGTCCTCCTGTTACAGTATCATGGGATTGACTCAACACAACTTCCCGTAACTTTCTCGGTATAACCGTTTGCCAGGTCGTCACTTTCCCATCTGCAGTTTCCCATCTCGGGACAAGAATACCATTCAAGCCTCAACTGGTCCC
>NW_013898717.1:0-254 GCF_000517525.1 Limulus polyphemus
TAAAAATGACTGCAGACATAGCTGGAAAAGAGTGTTGAACTAACCAGGTGCCGTCAAGCCGAAGTCAAAGTGACTGAAGGAGTTGATGATGGTGAAGTGGAACCAGGTATAGATATAAATCAGAGCAGGAGAAAGACCAAGATTTGAAGCGAATAATTGATTTTCAAAAAGCAAGTGTTTTGTGCCCTGCTTGGGAGAAGGTGTCTATTCTAAGCCCTGTGACAAAGAACTATTGGGCACAATGGGATCAGTTG
>NW_013898718.1:0-437 GCF_000517525.1 Limulus polyphemus
CTTTATTGATTTAGTCAAGTGGAAGCCAGCTTACTTTAAACGTTAAACCCATTATTGTTTAGTCAAGCGGAAGCAAGCTTACTTTAAACGTTAACACCATTATTATTTAGTCAAGTGGAAGCCAGTTTACTTTAAACGTTAAAACCATTATTGTTTAGCTAACTCTAAAAGTCATCCTGAAATAACCCGACTTTCCATAATTAACCCAGCAATAAATCAACCTTTCCATTGCTCATCCAACAGTACGTCAGTCTTCCATTGTTCATCCAACAGTACTCCAGTCCTTCCATTGTCCATCCAACAGTACGTCAGTCTTTCCATTGCTCATCAACAGTACTTCAGCCTTTCCATTGCTCATCTAACAGTACTTCAGCCTTTCCATTGCTCATCTAACAGTACTTCAGTCTTTCCATTGTTCATTCAACAGTACTTCAGTC
>NW_013898719.1:0-256 GCF_000517525.1 Limulus polyphemus
CAGTATCGTTAAATCTTGTGGCTTGTTAGTGATAGTACACAGTATCGTTAAATCTTTTGGCTTGTTAATGATAGTACACAGTATCGTTAAATCTTGTCTTCTTATTGATAGTACATAGGATTGTTAAATCTATTGTCTTCTTATTGACAGTACACAATATTGTTAAATCTTGTGTCTTTTTATTGACAGTACACAGTATCGTTAAATACTTGTGTCTTGTTAGTGATAGTACACATTATTGTTAAATCTTGTCTTC
>NW_013898720.1:0-256 GCF_000517525.1 Limulus polyphemus
AACTAACCATTAGCCAATACCATACATTGTTCATCTAACCATTAGGCAATACCAAACACTGTTCATCTAACCATTAGCCAATACCTAACATTGTTCATCTAACCATTAGTCAATACCAAACATTGTTCATCTAACCATTAGGCAATACCAAACACTGTTCAACTAACCATTAGCCAATACCATACATTGTTCATCTAACCATTAGGCAATACCAAACA
Source organism: Limulus polyphemus (assembly GCF_000517525.1). Lineage (NCBI taxonomy): Eukaryota > Metazoa > Arthropoda > Merostomata > Xiphosura > Limulidae > Limulus > Limulus polyphemus. Next base: position 219 of record NW_013898720.1, read on the forward strand.
CTGTTCATCTAACCATTAGCCAATACCTAACATTGTTC
>NW_013898721.1:0-329 GCF_000517525.1 Limulus polyphemus
ATCAATCATTAAAGACCTACCAGTAATTATCCATCTATCATTAAAGACCTACCAGCCACTATCCATCTGGTATAAAAGACCTACCAGCCACATCCATCTATAATAAAAGACCAACCAGCCACGATCCATCATAATAAAACACCTACCAGTAACTATCCATCTGTAATAAAAGACCTACCAGCCACTATCCATATATAATGAAAGAGCTACTAGCCACTATGGATCTGTAATAAAAGACCTGTCAGCTACTATCCAATCTATCATAAAAGACCTAACAGCCACTTTCCATCTATATTAAAACACCTACCAGTAACTATCCATCTATAATA
>NW_013898722.1:0-256 GCF_000517525.1 Limulus polyphemus
AAATACACAGGGTGTTATGGACAACTATGTAGAAATATAGAGGGTGTTATGGACAACTATGTAATAAATATAGAGGGTACTTTTGATAATAATGTAATAGATACATGTGGTGTTATTAACAACTTTGTAATAAATACATAAGTTGTTATAAGAACCACTATGTAATAAATATACCAGGTTTTATGGATAACTATGTTGAAATATAGAGGGTGTTATGGACAACTATGTAATACATATACAAGATGTTATGGACAAC
>NW_013898723.1:0-255 GCF_000517525.1 Limulus polyphemus
TGTACCGTAGTGGAAATAATTGTGGAAGCACAAGTGATACATGTACAGTACTGAAATAATTGTGGAAGCACAAGTGATATGTGTAAAGCAGTGGAAATAATTGTGGAAGCACAAGTGATAGGTGTACAGCAGTGGAAATAATTGTGGAAGCACAAGTGATACATGTACAGCAGTGGAAATAATTGTGGAAGCACAAGTGATACACATACAGCAGTGGAAATAATTGTGGAAGCACAAGTGATACATGTACAGTAC
>NW_013898724.1:0-387 GCF_000517525.1 Limulus polyphemus
ACTATTATTATTCTCAGTGTGCTACCTTCTGGTGGTCGGCGTTAGACACTGTTATTCTGAATGTGCTACCTTCTGGTGGTCGGCGTTAGACACTATTATTATTCTGAGTGTGCTACCTTCTGGTAATCAGCGTTAGGCACTATTATTATTATTCTGAATGTGCTACCTTCTGGTGGTTGGCGTTAGGCACTATTATTATTATTCTGAATGTGCTACCTTCTGGTGGTTGGTGTTAGACACTATTATTATTCTCAGTGTGCTACCTTCTGGTGGTCGGCGTTAGACACTATTATTCTGAATGTGCTACCTTCTGGTGGTCGATGTTAGACACTATTACTCTCAATGTGCTACCTTCTGATGGTCGGCGTTAGACACTATTTTTCTGAA
>NW_013898725.1:0-256 GCF_000517525.1 Limulus polyphemus
TTGTCTTTTTAGCAGGGCTGTTTTTCATGATAAGGTCCGACGTTGTGGTAGACTTGTAGTAGATGTTGAGTTGCAGTTTTGTGTTCTGTTTCTTTGGTGTAGTATTTTTGTAAACAATATCCTTTAGAATCCATTCGTCTGTCTTGTAGGCAGTGGAGAATTGGTTTTTATAGTAGATTTTGAGTTGTTCAGTGGAGTTGTCGGTAGTGGTGTTTTGTTGGCGGCTGTCCAGGTATCGTTGAAGTGTCTTGTCGAA
>NW_013898726.1:0-255 GCF_000517525.1 Limulus polyphemus
TATGACTGGTACTTTATTCCACCAATATAAAGGCTATTCCTTTATATGACTGGTACTTTATTCCACCAATATAAAGGATATTCCCTTATATGACTGGTACTTTATTCCACCAATATAAATGCTATTCCCTTATATGACTGGTACTTTATTCCACCAATATAAAGGCTATTCCCTTATATGACTGGTACTTTATTCCACCAATATAAAGGATATTCCCTTATATGACTGGTGCTTTATTCCACCAATATAAAGGAT
>NW_013898727.1:0-256 GCF_000517525.1 Limulus polyphemus
CAAAAGGAACAGATGATCTTCAGAAGAAAGAAGACCAAACGAATTATGGTAACTTGTGCCACAACTGTAAGTGAATCACACACAGAATACTAGTGTGATAGTAATATTGAGAAGATAGTTCGACTTGCCAACTGAAATTCTAAAGTAATTGAATAGGCCTAAGTGGACATTTGACAAGAAGAAGAGAACCATATATAAATAGTGTTTATGATATGCCTATAATCTCTATAGTGTAAAGAATTTGTTGTACATATAT
>NW_013898728.1:0-257 GCF_000517525.1 Limulus polyphemus
CCACATTTTACCCGGAAAGTCACGTCTGAGAGACGATCCACTATGTTGTATGGGCCTTCCCATGGAGATGACAACTTAGGAGACTTCCCTTTAGTCTTCCTGGGATTATACAACCATACCTTGTCTCCAAGTACAAAGCTGGCTTCAGTGGAACTTTTATCATAAGTTAACTTCATCGAATCAGCAGACGTTTTCAAGTTTGTACGCACTTGATGGTGAATATTATCCATCCTTTCCGATAACACTTTCACAAACTC
>NW_013898729.1:0-256 GCF_000517525.1 Limulus polyphemus
TCCAAGCTTGATGTCAAGAGATTTTGAACATATCACTGACATTCAGTTCTACTGAAGAGAATACTCCAAGCTTGGTGTCAAGAGATCTTGAACATATCACTGACATTCAGTCCTAAAGAAGAGAATACTCCAAGCTTGGTGTCCAGAGATCTTGAACATATCACTGACATTCAGTTCTACAGAAGAGAATACTCCAAGCTTGATGTCAAGAGATTTTGAACATATCACTGACATTCAGTTCTACAGAAGAGAATAC
>NW_013898730.1:0-256 GCF_000517525.1 Limulus polyphemus
TATCTAGATACGTATCGTATCGTGACATTAATATCTAGATACGTATCGTATCGTGATATTGATATCTAGATACGTACCGTATCGTGACGTTAATATCTAGATACGTATCGTATCGACTACTGTGATGAGATACGCACCCCTAATAGTAACACAGCGTATATGATTTGTAATAAATTTAAAGTAAATGATAATTATTTTTGTCTTTTAATTTCAACATTCGCGTGAGAGTTAAGTGTTTAGACTACTTTTGTCTGAA
>NW_013898731.1:0-252 GCF_000517525.1 Limulus polyphemus
TACACACACACACACCATTTATTCAGTCACATGACACATCAGTTTTGACACAAACACACACCATTTATTCAGTCACATGACACATCAGTTTTGACACAAACACACACACCATTTATTCAGTCACATGACACATCAGTTTTGACACACACACACCATTTATTCAGTCACGTGTTACATCAGTTTTGACACACACACACACACACCATTTATTCAGTCACGTGTTACATCAGTTTTGACACACACACACACACA
>NW_013898732.1:0-256 GCF_000517525.1 Limulus polyphemus
TAGGATTTTGTTAAATACGGAGCTGGCGAGCCGGGTTAGAATCCGTATGATACTACAAAATGTTACCCGCACTTTAAGCTGTGTGCGCGTTATAATAGTGACAGTCAATCCATTAGTGTGAATGATGAATATTAGGATTTTGTTAAATACGGAGCTGGGTTAGAATCCGTATGATACTACAAAATGTTACCCGCACTTTAAGCTGTGTGCGCGTTATAATAGTGACAGTCAATCCATTAGTGTGTATGATGAATAT
>NW_013898733.1:0-323 GCF_000517525.1 Limulus polyphemus
AGTTTAGTGGTAGTCCACACCCCTGTCTCTACTGGTGTTTAGCGGTAGTCCACACCTTGACACAATCTTTATCTTAGTGAGTAGAGACTCCCTTGTCTCTACTGGTGTTTAGTGGTAGTCCACAGCTTGAGACAATCCATATCTTAGTGAGTAGTGACTCCCATGTCTCTACTGGTGTTTAGCGGTAGTCCACACCTTGAGATAATCCTTATCTTAGTCAGTAGTGACTCCCATGTCTCTACTGGTGTTTAGCGGTAGTCCACACCTTGAGACAATCCTTATCTTAGTGAGTAGGGACTCCCATGTCTCTACTGGTGTTTTAG
>NW_013898734.1:0-269 GCF_000517525.1 Limulus polyphemus
TTTTTTTTTTTTTTTTTTTTTGTAAGCTCATTACACTGACTGTTGTAACAGGAAGTTACTCAGTATTGTACAATATATGTGGTTAACATTTGGTGTTGATATTCTACTGGTTGTTACCTTATAATAGTGATTATTGGGTAGTTTGGTGTTGATATTCTACTGGTTGTTACCTTATAATAGTGATTATTGGGTAGTTTAGTGTTGATATTCTACTAGTTGTTACCTTATGGTAGTGATTATTGAGTAGTTTGGTGTTGATATTCTACTAA
>NW_013898735.1:0-256 GCF_000517525.1 Limulus polyphemus
TGGAAGGTCTCTGTGTGTCACTAGTCTATATAGACTATGAAAACAATGTGTTGATGTAGTTACTTTATAGAGATTGTGGTAACTGGAAGTCTATGTATGTGACTAGTTATGTATACTATGAAAACAATGTGTTGATGTTGTTACTTTATATAGATTGTGGTAACTGGAAGTCTGTGTGTGTCACTAGTCTATATAGACTATGAAAACAAGTGTGTTGATGTAGTTACTTTATGTACATTGTGGTAACTGGAAGTCT
>NW_013898736.1:0-204 GCF_000517525.1 Limulus polyphemus
GTTAAATCTTGTGTCTCCTAATTTACAGTACACAGTATCGTTAAATATTGTGTCTTCTTATTGACAGTACACAGTATCGTTAAATCTTGTGTCTTCTTATTGACAGTACACAGTATCGTTAAATCTTGTGTCTTCTTTTTGAAAGTACACAGTATCTTTAAATCTTTTGTCTTCTTATTGACAGGTACACAGTTTTGTTAAATG
>NW_013898737.1:0-255 GCF_000517525.1 Limulus polyphemus
AATCCAAAAAATAACGGGTATCTTATTTCGAAACTAAGCTCTATTCATGTTAATAAAATATCATACATAGAATCATTTTGGCACTAACACAGCAGCTCGGGTGAAAATATACAAGACAAAAACATACAAACTAACAATATTTAAGTAGATATATGCTAGAAATATAAATATATTATGGATTTTTAAAACTTAAAAATTTCTGGATGTATATTTGACCTAATATAATCTCAAGCAAAAATCTACCAGACAAAAAAA
>NW_013898738.1:0-257 GCF_000517525.1 Limulus polyphemus
CAATATACTGACATGGATATATCTTCGTTACCTAATCATTCGCTTAGACGTATTTCCCTTCAATATACTGACATGGATATATCTTCGTTACCTAATCATTGTCTTAGACGTATTTCCCTTCAATATACTGACATGGATATATCTTCGTTACCTAATCATTGTCTTAGACGTATTTCCCTTCAATATACTGACATGGGTATATCTTCGTTACCTAATCATTGTCTTAGACGTATTTCCCTTCAATATACTGACATGGA
>NW_013898739.1:0-255 GCF_000517525.1 Limulus polyphemus
GTTTAGCAACATTTAAACAACCATGATTAATGAGGTTAAATGTTAAATAATGGCTGGAGCAATGAATGAGATTCGTCGGTTTTTATTAATACTCGAAGAAATGGATGAATACAATTTATACATAAAAGTAGTCTTAGTTGTCAAAACAAGTGTGTCATCAAAAATGATCCACTCATTTCTGACTGAGATTCCAACGACTGATCAACCACTAACGGTTTGTAAATAAAGAAACATATATATATATCAGGGCATCCC
>NW_013898740.1:0-256 GCF_000517525.1 Limulus polyphemus
GTTAACACACCAAACTTCGAAATATTCATCCTATCACTAGGTTAACAAATCAAATTTGAAAATTCCAATCTTATCCCCATGCTAAAACACCACACTTGGAAATATCCATTGAACGTTCGTTGCATACTTGCGTATTTACATGCAAAATTCTAGCCTTCTATTATCATTTTTGCGACTTTTGTGGTCGTTTTATGTTACTCTTTTATTGTTTTTCCTGAAAGCGTATGTGTACTGCAGTGAAGCTTTTTGTTACTGA
>NW_013898741.1:0-290 GCF_000517525.1 Limulus polyphemus
TATCCATCTATAATAAAAGACCTATCAGCCACTATCCATATATAATGAAAGAATTACCAGCCACTATTCATCTGTATTAAAAGACCTGTCAGCTACTATCCATTTATCGGAAAAGACCTACCAGCCACTTCCATCTATATTAAAAGAACTAAATGCCTCTATCCATCTATAATAAAAGACCTACCAGTAACTATCCATCTATCATTAAAGACTTACCAATCACTATCCATCTATAATAAAAGACCTACCAGCCACTATCCATCTATAATAAAAGACCTACCAGCCACTAT
>NW_013898742.1:0-256 GCF_000517525.1 Limulus polyphemus
CTAATTATTTGAAAAAAAATATATAATTATCCTTTATTCTAGAGAAATAAGAAAACATTGTTTAAAAAAGTCTCGTGACCATGCTTTTTATAGGTAAGGCAGGAAGGGACATAACTATCAGATTAAAAGACAGGAAGGGACACAACCATCAAACTGAAAGACAGGAAGGGACATAACCATCAGATTGTAAGGCGGGAAGGGACATAAACATGAGACTGTAAGGTAGAAAAGGACACAACCATCAAACTGAAAGACA
>NW_013898743.1:0-256 GCF_000517525.1 Limulus polyphemus
TAGTTGGTTGGAAGCGCTTAATCTATGTTGTAATATCGTTAGTTGGTTGGAAGCGCTTAATCTATGTTGTAATATCGTTAGTTGGTTGGAAGCACTTACTGTATGTTGTAATATTGTTAGTTGGTTGGAAGCGCTTACTCTATGTTGTAATATCGTTAGTTGGTTGGAAGCGCTTACTCTATGTTGTAATATCGTTAGTTGGTTGGAAGCGCTTACTGTATGTTGTAATATCGTTAGTTGGTTGGAAGCGCTTAAT
>NW_013898744.1:0-256 GCF_000517525.1 Limulus polyphemus
TTAACGTACACTACATGGACCAGTTTAACTAGAAGTGAGTTGTTAATGTACAATACATGGACCAGTTTAACTAGAAGTGAGTTGTTAATGTACAATACATGGACCAGTTTAACTAGAAGTGAGTTGTTAACATACAATACATGGACCAGTTTAACTAGAAGTGAGTTGTTAACGTACAATACATGGACCAGTATAACTGGAAGTGAGTTGTCAACGTACAATACATGGACCAGTTTAACTAGAAGTGAGTTGTTGA
>NW_013898745.1:0-256 GCF_000517525.1 Limulus polyphemus
TAACCATGATCACAAATAGTTAGGTTTAGTGAATACATAACTAATAACTATGATCACAAATAGTTAGGTTTTAGTGTATACATAACTAATAACTATGATCACAAATAGTTAGGTTTTAGTGAATACATAACTAATAACCCTGATCACAAATAGTTAGGTTTTAGTGAATACATAACTAATAACCCTGATCACAAATAGTTAGGTTTAGTGTATACATAACTAATAACTATGATCACAAATAGTTAGGTTTTAGTGT
>NW_013898746.1:0-256 GCF_000517525.1 Limulus polyphemus
CCCATAACTAGGTGAAGTCACAGTTTTCCAGTATTATTGATAATAAGTTACAACACGCGCTCAATATCAATGCTTCTGTCAGCATCATTGTTACGTGTTACGTATGTAGTTGAGAATCTCTTTATGTTCTAATCCTTAAACGATTCTGTCTTAGCCTTCTTTCTATGTGACACAGTTTAAACTGCCTGGCGAATGACTTCTGCCCGAAACGTTACAAATAATAATTAAGTTTTGTTATAGAGGTGTGTTTTACCAA
>NW_013898747.1:0-279 GCF_000517525.1 Limulus polyphemus
GTGGTGTGTTAGACACGTTTATTGGATGAATATTGTGGTGTGTTAGACACGTTTAGAGGAGGAGTATTGTGGTGTGTTAGACACGTTTAGAGGATGAGTATTGTTGTGTGTTAGACACGTTTAGAGGATGAGTATTGTTGTGTGTTAGACACGTTTAGAGGATGAGTATTGTGGTGTGTTAGACACATTTAGAATATAAGTATTGTGGTGTTAACCACATTTAGAGGATTAGTATTGTGGTGTGTTAGACACTTTTTAGAGGATGAGTATTGTGGTGTG
>NW_013898748.1:0-252 GCF_000517525.1 Limulus polyphemus
GCCTGTTGGCATGCACCACCTTTGGCTTACCTCGCTGACCACATTTTATTCGGAAAGTCACGTCTGAGAGACGATCCACTATGTCATATGGGCCTTCCAATGGAGATGACAGCTTAGAAGACTTTCCTTTGGTCTTCCTGGGATTATACAACCACACCTTGTCTCCTGACTTCAGTAGATCTCTTATCATAACATAGCTTCATGGAATCAGCAGACGTTTTCAAGTTTGAATGCACTTGATGGTGAATATCA
>NW_013898749.1:0-256 GCF_000517525.1 Limulus polyphemus
GGTGAAAGAAAAGAAATTCGCTGAATTTTATGAGCAAATGGAAGTCAGGCCTTAACACTTAAACGGAATATTTAATGTCTTTTAATGGTAAGCTTAAGCACAATGTCTGTCCGGCATGGCCAGGTGGTTAGGGCGCTCGACTCGCAATCTGAGGGTTGCGGGTTCGAATCCCCGTCACATCAAACATGCTCGCCCTTTCAGCCGTGGAGGCATTATAAAGTGACGGTCAATCCCACTATTCGTTGGTAAAAGCGTA
>NW_013898750.1:0-256 GCF_000517525.1 Limulus polyphemus
CCAAACATGACGTTGGTGACCGGACAACATTCTCTCTATTTACCATATCCAAACATGACGTTGGTGACCGGAAAACATTCTCTCTATTTACCATATCCAAACATGACGTTGATGACCGGACAACATTCTCTTTATTTACCACATCAATACATGACTTTGGTGACCGGACAACATTCTCTCTATTTACCATATCCAAACACGACGTTGGTGACCGGACAACATTCTCTCTATTTACCATATCCAAACATGACGTTGG
>NW_013898751.1:0-255 GCF_000517525.1 Limulus polyphemus
TCTGACATGACTCGTTGAGCCTCCGTACCTCTTTATTTGCTGCACATCTACCTTGATATGACTTGATGAGCCTCCGTACCTCTTTATTTGCTGCACATCTACCTTGATATGGCTAATTGAGCCTCCGTACCTCTCTATTTGCTGCACATCTACCTTGATATGGCTAATTGAGCCTCCGTACCTCTTTATTTGCTGCACATCTACCTTGATATGGCTAATTGAGCCTCCGTACCTCTTTATTTGCTGCACATCTAC
>NW_013898752.1:0-256 GCF_000517525.1 Limulus polyphemus
TGTTCTTGTCGTCTTTTATTATACTTCTACAGTTGCTGCCTTACCTCTGTTCTTGTCGTCTTTTATTATACTTCTACAGTTGCTACATTAACTGTGTTCTTGTCGTATTTTACTGTACTTCTACAGTTGCAACATTAACTGTGTTCTTGTCGTATTTTACTGTACTTCTACACTTGCTGCCTTACCTCTGTTCTTGTCGTCTTTTACTGTACTTCTACACTTGCTGCCTTACCTCTGTTCTTGTCGTCTTTTATTG
>NW_013898753.1:0-257 GCF_000517525.1 Limulus polyphemus
GTCTTCTTATTGACAATACACAGTATTTTTAAATCTTGTGTCTTCTTATTGACAGTACACATAATCGTAAAATCTTGTGGCTTTTTATTGATAATACACAGTATCGTGAAATCTTATGGCTTGTTATTGATAGTACACAGTATCGTTAAATCTTATTATTGATAGTACACAGTATCGTTAAATCATGTGTCTTCTTATTGACAGTACACAGCATTGTTAAAACTTGTGTCTTTTTATTGACAGTACACACTATCGTT
>NW_013898754.1:0-256 GCF_000517525.1 Limulus polyphemus
AACGGTTTTCGATGGGGTTCATGTCAGGAGATTGGCTCGTCCCGGCAACTTCTGGATACCATTTTCTTCCTGCCACTTTTGGGTGTTTCTAGCAGTGTGACACAGTGCTCCATCTTCCTGGAACAACGTTGTGTTCTTGTCCACGAAACCCGAGGAATACAGTGGCAAGAGTCCTTCCTCCAATATTTCGACGTATTTCGCAAAATTTATGTTGCCAACGCACTCCACTAAGCTCGATCTCCCACCAACCCAAATA
>NW_013898755.1:0-314 GCF_000517525.1 Limulus polyphemus
AAGGGATCCCCCTTTTTTCATCAATTTTGGCCGTTTATAATCTTAATGACCCTGATCACCTTCTGTATCAGATTATACTTGGCATACAATATTCCTTTTTGGGGTTTCCACAATAATGTATTCTTGCCTTGGGATCCCCTTTTTTCCAGGGATCTTGTCTGTATATAATCTTAATGACCCTGATCACCTTCTGTATCTAGTTATACTTGGCATACAATATTCCTTTTTGGGGTTTCCACAATAATGTATTCTTGCCAATGGGATCCCCTTTTTTCCAGGGATCTTGTCTGTATATAATCTTAATGACCCTGATG
>NW_013898756.1:0-256 GCF_000517525.1 Limulus polyphemus
TACGTCTTTAGATACTAAACAGAACTTACTTTAAGGTATTTTAGATACTAAACAGAACTTACTCTAAGGTATTTTAGATATTAAACAGAACTTACTCTAAGGTATTTTAGATACTAAACAGAACTTACTCTAAGGTATTTTAGATACTAAACAGAACTTACTTTAAGGTATTTTAGATACTAAACAGAACTTACTTTAAGGTATTTTAGATACTAAACAGAACTTACTTTAAGGTATTTTAGATACTAAACAGAAC
>NW_013898757.1:0-255 GCF_000517525.1 Limulus polyphemus
TTATAATGGACGTGAAACCAACATGCCCTTAATCTTCTTATAATGAATGTGAAACCAACATACCCATGATCTTCTTATAATGGACGTGAAACCAACATGTCCTTAATCTTCTTATAATGAACGTGAAACCAACATGTCCTTAATCTTCTTATAATAGATGTGAAACCAACATGCTCTTAATCTTCTTATAATGGATGTGAAACCAACATACTCATGATCTTCTTATAATGGATGTGAAACCAACATGTCCTTAAT
>NW_013898758.1:0-255 GCF_000517525.1 Limulus polyphemus
CTATCTTCTCTGTGCATCTTTGTGTGTCACTAGCCTATAGGCGATTCCCATCCAAATGCACGAGATTTCTCGTGATTCCAACTACTTCATAATGATGACGTTATAGTGCAAAGAAAAACCCATCTTCAATAGGAGAATAACACCATCAACCTATGCATTAATTCCATCTATCTTTTGAACTTGTGAAACTTCATCATTGACGACGCCAGTGGTCGTAAGTACCTAAATACACCAGAGGTGGGCTACCTCCTTCAG
>NW_013898759.1:0-256 GCF_000517525.1 Limulus polyphemus
GCGTGACTTTATTCTTAGATTACTCTGTACAGTGTGATTCTGTCTGACCGGTTATCTTGGTTACACGTGACTTTATTCTTAGATTACTCTGTACAGTGTGATTCTGTCTAAACGGTTGTCTTGGTTACATATGTGTTTATTCATAGATTACTCTGTACAGTGTGATTCTGTGTGAAAGGTTGTCTTGGTTACACGTGACTTTATTCATAGATTACTCTGTACGGTGTGATTCTGCGTGAAAGGTTGTCTTGGTTAC
>NW_013898760.1:0-343 GCF_000517525.1 Limulus polyphemus
CTGATCAAACGTTATAAAAACAAGACAGTATCCATTGAGAGAGTTTATTACTGATCAAACGTTATAAAAACAAGACAGTATCCATTGAGTTTATTACCGATCAAACTTTATAAAAGAAGACAGTATCCATTGAGAGAGTTTATTACCAATGAAATGTTATAAAAACAAGACAATATCCATTGAGAGAGTTTATTACCGATCAAACTTTATAAAAACAAGACAGTATCCATTGAGAGAGTTTATTACCAATGAAATGTTATAAAAACAAGACAGTATCCATTGACTCTTTATTACCGATCAAACGTTATAAAAACAAGACAGTATCCATTGAGAGAGTTTATTA
>NW_013898761.1:0-497 GCF_000517525.1 Limulus polyphemus
TTTATTGGCTTTTCTGAAAGCGTTATGTGTACTGCAGGGAAGCTTTTTGTTACTGATTGTTTTTCGATTTCTTGTTATCAGAGGGTCCTAAATTGATGATTCTTCACCAAATGTTGTATATAGGTACACTTTAACGTTGCCTAGTAAAATGCAGAGTTTTACCTTCCTACTGATTGTTTTAAAGGAGTTATGGAAGGTTTTGCGTTTTGTACCAGTACGTCGTTCCATTTGGACGGATCATCTTCTAATTTTGTATAACGTTCGTTGCATACTTGCGTATTTACATGCAAAATTCTAAAAACGACCTAAAAAGAACGCAAAAATGATAATAGAAGGGAATGTTACTCTTTTATTCGATTTTCTGAAAGCGTATGTGTACTGCAGGGAAGCTTTTGGTTACTGATTGTTTTTCGATTTCTTGTTACCAGACGGTCCTAAATTGATGATTCTTCACCAAATTTGGTATTAGGTACACTTTAACGTTGCCTAGTAATATG
>NW_013898762.1:0-383 GCF_000517525.1 Limulus polyphemus
TTCTTATTGACAGTACACAGTATTCGTTAAATCTTGTGTCTTCTTATTGACAGTACACAGTATCGTTAAATCTTGTGTCTTCTTATTGACAGTACACAGTATCGTTAAATCTTGTGTCTTCTTATTGACAGTACACAGTATCGTTATTTCTTGTGTCTTCTTAATGACAGTACACAGTATCGTTAAATATTCTGTCTTCTTATTGACAGGACACATTATTGTTAAATCTTGTGTTTTCTTACTGACAGTTCACATTATCGTTGAATATTGTTTCTTCTTATTGTACAGTACACAGTATTCGTTAAATCTTATGTCTTCTTATTGACAGGACACATTATTGTTAAATCTTGTGTTTCTTACTTGTACAAGTACACATTATAGTT
>NW_013898763.1:0-257 GCF_000517525.1 Limulus polyphemus
GCAGGATTAACTTAGTTCAGTGTGCGAATCTTTACCCTCTTTTGTGACCAATTGTTGAGTATTGGGAGTTCTGTCAATGAACCTTATCCTGCATTATATCCCTCTCCTCCTCCAATGCCTCCTGTTCCCATTATCTTCCATCCTCCAAGAGATATTGTTTCATGCCAACATTGGTCCATGGCAGTATCGGACCTAGTAGCTAAAGAAGATATCAGATGGGTTTCCCATCCCTTTTCAGCATTTTATTCCCATCCTTT
>NW_013898764.1:0-255 GCF_000517525.1 Limulus polyphemus
ATTCTCTCAGACGTGACTTTCCGGATAAAATGTGGTCGGCGAGGTAAGCCAAAAGTGGTGCATGCCAACAGGCTTTGGCGTTATCACGGTCCAGGACATTTCAGTTGGGACAAAGTGGACAACAGAACAAATGACGCTGCTGAAGACGTGCCACCTGAAGAAGCCACCGTCGAAGAAGAAACTCTACTCAGTTTTGAGATGGGAAACGGTGAAGCTCTTGGTGAAGTTACTACCACTGATGTGACTGTTATCGAT
>NW_013898765.1:0-257 GCF_000517525.1 Limulus polyphemus
TTTCTAGGTAAAAAAAATTTCTGCAAAATTAGCTTTTTAACAGGCTAATATTAATATACAGTTCTTATTTAAAGTATTTGTGATTAAGTCTACAAATATGTGATTATTTACATATTTCTAGGCAAAAAAAAAGTTCTAAGAAATTAGCTTTTTAACAGGCTAATATTAATATACAGTTTTAATGTAATTATTAACCTCAAGTTATATGAGAAAATGTTACTGGTAAGCCAAGAATGATAGTATCACAGAATTTAGTA
>NW_013898766.1:0-256 GCF_000517525.1 Limulus polyphemus
TATTACCATATATACATCACGACACTACACGGAAGGACTTGTATTACTCTATAAACATCACGGCACTACACGGAAAGACTAATGTTACTCTATAAACGTCACGACACTACACGTAAAGACTAATGTTACTCTATAAACGTCACGACACTACACGGAAGGACTTGTATTACTCTATATACATCACGACATTATACTGAAGGACTTGTATTATTCTATAAGAATAAGGACACTATAAGGAAGACAGACCTGTATTACT
>NW_013898767.1:0-256 GCF_000517525.1 Limulus polyphemus
TTAGTAAATTGTCATGTTGACTGCTTTATTGGAGTAGTTGAAGAACCTCAGGACCTTATCAACATAACTTTAAACATGCAACACTATTGCCATGTTGCCCTAAATATTCATGGGGATTATTTTACTGGAGTAGTTGAAGATACCCCAGGATCTTATCAACATAATTTTAAACATGCAACATTAGTAAATGTTCATGGTGACTATTTTACTGGAGTAGTTGAAGATACCTCAGGACCTTATCAACATAACTTTAAAC
>NW_013898768.1:0-254 GCF_000517525.1 Limulus polyphemus
GTTAAATCTTGTGTCTTCTTATTGACAGTACACAGTATTGTTATATCTTGTGTCTTCTTATTGAAAGTACACAATATCGTTAAATCTTGTGTCTTCTTATTGACAGTACACAGTATCGTTAAATCTTGTGTCTTCTTATTGACAGTACACAGTATCGTTAAATCTTGTGTCTTATTATTGACTGTACACAGTATCGTTAAATCTTGTGTCTTCTTAGTTGACAGTTACACAGTATCGTTAAATCTTGTGTCTTC
>NW_013898769.1:0-257 GCF_000517525.1 Limulus polyphemus
TAAAAGGTTAAGATTCATCAATTTAGAATCCTCTGATAGGACGAAATCTACAAAAGAGCAAAATCAAAAAGCTTCACTGCAGTACACATACCCTTTCAGAATACAAATAAAGTAGTAACAAAATTGACCACAAAATTCGCAAGAATGATAACATGAAGCTAGAGTTTTGCATGTAAATAAGCAAGTACGCAACGAACGTTCATAAAAAAAATTCGAGAATATTAGTCCAAATGGAACGAAGTACTGGTACAAAACGC
>NW_013898770.1:0-274 GCF_000517525.1 Limulus polyphemus
AAATCAGCACTGTAAAACAATAATGAATTAAATATTGCATTACCGTTATCGGTCCAGGTTGTCAACTTATTATCATAATGGATAATGTCTGTGGTAATAACACCCAAATGCGTTGGGGATATCCCATCTATCAGACAAAACCCATATGCCAATGTCAATCTAGTCAGCCATCATGAAAAATAATTTAAAAAAATCAATCAAATAAGGTTACGAAGCTGAGTGCTTACACCCATAACATCCCAGCTTCTACTGCCTTTTCACTGTCTATAGCCAG
>NW_013898771.1:0-256 GCF_000517525.1 Limulus polyphemus
CCCTTAATGAAATTACTACCACTGATGTGACTGTTACCGATAATAGGACATTTCCTGATAGAGCAGATGAACCCCACGTGAAGCAGAAGCCAAGAAGACAGATATCAGTACCGAAGAAGATACGTCACGTAAAATTAAGAGACTTTGTTGAATTTTAATTTTGTGTTTGTAAATTCTGTACATTTAATTAAGTTATTGTTAATTATCTATTGGTTTAATGTAAGTGGCTATTGTTCGGGACGAACAATACTAAGGA
>NW_013898772.1:0-530 GCF_000517525.1 Limulus polyphemus
GACAGTACAGTTATCTTAGTTGTCTCACTTAATACAGTCAGTCTAGAGTTGTTGTTGTTTACTCACAAATAGCCTCTTCTAATGTGAAAATACAGTTTCTCTCGTATCATTTAATACAGTCAGTGTAGTGTTCTTTTGTCACAAATAGCCTCTTCTAATATGAGTGTACAGTTTTTCTTGTATCACTTAATACAGTCAGTGTAGTGTTGTTGTTGTTTTGTCATAAATAGCCTCTTCTAATGTGACAGTACAGTTATCTTAGTTGTATCACTTAATACAGTCAGTGTAGGTTGTTGTTGTTGTTGTCACAAATAGCCTCTTCTAATTTGAAAGTACAGTTTCTCTTGTATTACTTAATACAGTCAGTGTAGTGTTGATTTTTAACGAATAGCCTCTTCTAAAGTGACAGTACAGATCTCTTAGTTGTATCACTTAATACAGTTAGTTTAGTGTTGTTGTTGATATGGCACAAATATCCTTTTCTAATGTGACAGTACAGTCATCTTAGTTGTATCACTTAATACTGTCCC
>NW_013898773.1:0-256 GCF_000517525.1 Limulus polyphemus
GCTGAGGGAAAAGCTGCTTGGAGACGTGGCTAAGCAGAGCAGGACGGAGAGCTTCGTTGAGATGTTACTCTTCCTTCATTCTGTCACTCGTACTGCGGCGCGGGAGGTTTCGTTGGTCGCGTGGCGTTGATCCCTCGCCGAGTAGAGCAGGGAGATGCAGCTTGAGCACGTCCGCTGTAGGCTAGATCACGCTGCGGTTGTATACCGCAACATTGTTAACTAATTTATTGTTAAAACTTTGACTTTAACCTTTGAA
>NW_013898774.1:0-256 GCF_000517525.1 Limulus polyphemus
GGAACGAATTTACGGAAAATCAATTAACAAACGGAGACGTAACAATACTCTAATCCCTTATAGTGATGTCACACTACGAGACACACATTCAGCGTGTAATGCTGTTTGAATACAAGAAGGGAAACAACGCCTCTATAGCCACAAAGAATGCCAAAGAAGTTTATGGAAATATTTTGAACGTTTGTAACTGTCAACGATGGTTCAGCAAATTTCATTCAGGTGACTTTAGCCTTAAAAACTGTGATGGCAGGGGCCG
>NW_013898775.1:0-621 GCF_000517525.1 Limulus polyphemus
ATGTGTATATGATGAAACTGAAACCAGCTTCCCTAGCAGTGATATACAAATACCTATTAATGTAGCAGAAGAGGTGAGATTGTACTCTTGTGACCTACTCTGTATTTATTCACTAGAAGCTTCACTAAGAGAGAGGGTCATGAGATAGTTATTGCTGTCACTCGATATTGAAAGGTATTGTTTGAATATTGTATTTGCTATATTTTGTTTCAAATTAGGTTTTTTCTCCTGATTCCATTATTATTGATTTATTAATGTTGGTATGAAGTCCAGGCCAGTCATCTATTTATCAACCATGTTGAATTTATTCCCAAGCGTTGTTAATATGAATAAATTGTGTTTTTGTTGTTGATCCCTGAATGTAGCAGCGTGTTCATTTTAGACTGTTACATTGGTGCCCAAACATGGACCTTTTTTCATAAAGGTAGAATTGTGACTTTGGATTTTTTTTAAGTTTGGTATTGAGTGATTAATTCATCAATAATTTAAGTTCAGTTAAATATAAGTTAACTAATGTTTGAAAATAACTGTTACTATGGAAATTAATAAGTCTGATGTGGCAAGCTTGATGCAGTCTATGTCAGTATTAACAGAACAGGTGGAAACGCTGACATGCATGGT
>NW_013898776.1:0-256 GCF_000517525.1 Limulus polyphemus
AACAGTAACTAAACCTACACCAAACTGATACACCTCGCTACGATTGTATTCTTGTGACAGTAACTGTGAGTAACCTTTAAACACCTCACTATATTACTACTAATGCTCTAGTCTATCTGGCATTTTTATATTGTTTAAATCATTTATTAAATTCTTTAAAAAAATTCTAGTCACTGAGCTACGTGCTCATCACATAATCTTAAAAATATATATATCGCATTTACTACCGGTGGGGTCCATATATTGCATCATACTG
>NW_013898777.1:0-256 GCF_000517525.1 Limulus polyphemus
CTGTTGTTTAAAAAATACTATACTTTCTTTAATCATATGGCTTTTTTCATGTTGTTGTTTAAACAATGCTATACTTTCTTTAATCACATGGTTTTTTTCATGTTGTTGTTTAAACAATACTATACTTTCTTTAATCATATGGCTTTTTTTCATGTTGTTGTTTAAACAATGCTATACTTTCTTTAATCACATGGTTTTTTCATGTTGTTTAAACAATACTATACTTTCCTTTAATCATATGGCTTTTTTCATGCTG
>NW_013898778.1:0-256 GCF_000517525.1 Limulus polyphemus
AAGTATAGTTAAATCTTTGTGTCTTCTTACTGAGAGTACATAGTATTTTTAAATCTTGTGTCTTCTTATTGACAGTACACAGTATTGTTCAATCTTGTCTCTTTTTATTGACAGTACACAGTATTGTTAAACCATGTGTCTTCTTATTGAGAGTACACAGTATTGTTAAATCTTTTGTCTTCTTATTGATAGTACACAGTATAGTTAAATCTTGGTCTTCTTATTGACAGTACACAGTATCGGTAAATTTGTGTTT
>NW_013898779.1:0-301 GCF_000517525.1 Limulus polyphemus
ATAGCGCGACTGTTGAAAATAAGTGTGTCGTAAAGTTGTATTCGGAAATAATAAACCAGTTTTATTAAGTAAGGACTTGTGTCAATTAACAAACGGAGACGTAACAATACATTAGCTGGTGTAAGACATGATTTTCAATCAGCCAATACAATTACAAACCACTACATTAGGCGTATAATGTTTGCTAGATCTAGATCTAGGCCTTGCCTGTTGCATATATTGCCAGTCTTGCACACCGGTTAATATGTTACATCAAAAAAAGAAAATACGAGAGTTGAACATACACTTACTTGTACGTTGT
>NW_013898780.1:0-434 GCF_000517525.1 Limulus polyphemus
CTACATTGTATTCAACATTTAGACTACTTGTACGTGATAATAACTACATTGTACCCAACATCTAGATTAATTGTACGTGATAATAACTACATTATATTCAACATTTAGACTACTTGTACATGATAATAACTACATTGTACCCAACATCTAGATTAATTGTACGTGATAATAACTACATTGTATTCAACATTTAGACTACTTGTACATGATAATAACTACATTGTATCCAACATCTAGATTAATTGTACGTGATAATAACTACATTATATTCAACATTTAGACTACTTGTACATGATAATAACTACATTGTATCCAACATTTAGACTACTTGTCGAATACTATAATTATTGTTTTGTATTCATCTTTCAGGTTACTTGTTGGAGCTCCAAAGGCCCAAACTGATCAACCAAAAGTAAGAGGGGGGGCGCTGTGTA
>NW_013898781.1:0-259 GCF_000517525.1 Limulus polyphemus
CATTGTTCATCTAACCATTAGCCAGTAACAAACATTGTTTTTCTAATCATTAGTCAGTACCAAACATTGTGTATTGAACCTTTAGCCAATATCTACCATTAATCATCTAACCATTGGCCAATACCAAACATTATTTGCCTATCCTTTAGCCAACACCAAACATTATTCATCTAACCATTAGCCAATAGCAAACATTATTAATCAAACCATTAGCCAATACCAAACATTGTTCATCTCACCATTAGCCAATACCGAACAT
>NW_013898782.1:0-564 GCF_000517525.1 Limulus polyphemus
GGTATAAAGTGAAACACAGGTTCTACATTTGAAAACAAAGAATGTTGGTAGAAAGTAGAAATCAGGTTCCACAACTGACAACAAAAGACATTAGTATAAAATAAAACACAGGTTCTACATCTGAAATCAAAGGATGTTGTTATAAAGTGAAACACAGGTTCTACATCTGACAACAACAAAATTAGTATAAAGTGAAACACAGGTTCTACATCTGACAACAAATGATGTTGATATGAAGTAAAATACAGGTTCTACAATGTGTTTACTTTATACCAACATCCTTTGTTGTCAGATGTAGAACCTGTGTTTAACTTTATACTAATGTCTTTTTTTGTTAATTGTGGAACCTGTGTTTTACTTTCTACCAACATCCTTTGTTTTAAGATGTTCTACATCTGAAAACAAAGGATGTTGGTAAAAAGTTAAACACAGGTTCCACAACTGACAACAAAAGACATTAGTATAAAGTGAAACACAGGTTATTCATCTGACAACAAAGAATGTTGGTAGAAAGTAGAACACAGGTTCCACAATTGACAAAAAATGACATTAGTATAAAGTAAA
>NW_013898783.1:0-256 GCF_000517525.1 Limulus polyphemus
ATAAGTCCCATAATTGATAATGATGAGCACGAAATTGAAAATACACAAATAAGTACTCTTCTGATTAATTAAGGTAACACTAACGGCAACTCTCAAGCATATATTTGTTTAACAATGCTACTATCTTTAAATATATATGGGTATCAGTGTACTCTTCTTTAACAATGCTACAATACTTAAATATCCAAGAGTATCAGTGTACTTATTTTAACAATGCTACTATCTTTAAAAATCCATGGGTATCAGTATACTCGTG
>NW_013898784.1:0-256 GCF_000517525.1 Limulus polyphemus
CCTGTGATTACTCGCCTACTCAGATTAACTCTGTTTTTCTAAAAGATGGATTTTTACACACTGACTTATACAAAAAACCTACAGACAGACCACAATACCTTCACTATCAAAGTTGTCACCCTTCTCATTCTAAACGAAACATTACCTACAGTTGAGCTCTTAGAACAAAGAAAGTATGCTCAGGTGAAACAGATTACAGGAAGCACACCAAGGATATTTAAAACAAACCATGTTACAAAGAAGATATGAAGATACC
>NW_013898785.1:0-254 GCF_000517525.1 Limulus polyphemus
TTACTATCATAGTTATCATCACTTTAAACATTATAAAATAATAGAACACTTGTTATCTGATTGTACTATTACTATACTAGCTATCATCAATTTAAACATTATAATATAATAAAACACTTTTTTATCAGATTGTACTGTTACTATTATAGTTATAATCAATTTAAACATTATAAAATAATAGAACACTTGTTATTAGATTGTGCTATTACTATAATAGCTATCATCAATTTAAACATTATAATATAATAGAACAG
>NW_013898786.1:0-255 GCF_000517525.1 Limulus polyphemus
GTCAGAATTTGGTCTTTTGTGACACAGCTCCATATACATGGAACAGGTGTGTCAGAGTTTGGTCTTTTGTAACACAGCTCCATATACGTGGAACAGGTGTGTCAGAATTTGGTCTTTTGTAACACAGCTCCATATACATGGAACAGGTGTATCAGAGTTTGGTCTTTTGTAACACAGCTCTATATACATCGAACAGGTGTGTCAGAGTTTGGTCTTTTGTAACACAGCTCCATATACGTGGAACAGGTGTGTCAG
>NW_013898787.1:0-256 GCF_000517525.1 Limulus polyphemus
TACCTATAAGTGTAGGTTATAATCGGTACTTCACCGTTATAATAATCTAAGACCTATAAGCGTAGGTTATGATCGGTACCTCACCGTTGTAATAATCTAAGACCTATAAGTGTAGGTTATGATCGGTACCTCACCGTTGTAATAACCTAAGACCTATAAGTGTAGGTTATGATCGGTACCTCACCGTTGTAATAATCTAAGACCTATAAGCGTAGGTTATAATCGGTACCTCACCATTGTAATAATCTAAGACCTA
>NW_013898788.1:0-255 GCF_000517525.1 Limulus polyphemus
TCTTCTCTGGGTATGTTTGTTTCAGCATAAAAATCTCTCTGGGTATGTTTGTTTCAGTTTGTCATCTTCTCTGGGTATGTTTGTTTCAGTTTGTTATCTTCTCTGGGTATGTTTGTTTCGGTTTGTCATCTTCTCTGGGTATGTTTCTTTCAGTTTGTCACCCTCTCTAGGTATGCTTGTTTCAGTTTGTCACCCTCTCTCGATATGTTTGTTTCAGTTTGTCACCCTCTCTGGATATGTTTGTTTCAGTATGTC
>NW_013898789.1:0-256 GCF_000517525.1 Limulus polyphemus
TCACGATGCTATTTTAAACAGTTCTGCAATTGTCATGGTACTATTTTAAACAGTCCTCTAATTGTCATGATATTATTTTAAACAGTTCTACAATTGTCATGATACTATTTTAAACAGTCCTATAGTTGTGACGATACTAATTTAAACGGGCCTATAATTGTCACGGTACTATTTCAAATAGTCCTATAATTGTCATGATACAATTTTAAACAGTCCCATGATACTATTTTAAACGACGTATAATTTTCATGATACT
>NW_013898790.1:0-256 GCF_000517525.1 Limulus polyphemus
TAAGAAGGCAAAAGATTTAACGATACTGTGTACTGTCAATAAGAATGCACAAGTTACAACAATACTGTGTACTATCACTAACAAGCCACATGATTCAACGGTATTGTGCACTATCAATAAGAAGACACAAGATTTAACGATATTGTGTACTATCAGTAAGAAGACACAAGATTTAACGATACTGTGTACTATCACTAAAAACCCGCAATATTTAACGATACTGTGTACTTTCAATAAGAAAACACATGATTTAACG
>NW_013898791.1:0-255 GCF_000517525.1 Limulus polyphemus
GCTAACTAACACAGACTTTGGACATTGTAATGAGCTAATACGTATCTTGGACATTATAATGAGCTAATATGTATCTTGGACATAATAATGAGCTAACACGGACCTTGGACATTATAATGAGCTAACTAACACGGACCTTGGATATTATAATGAGCTAACTAACATGGACCTTGGACATTGTAATGAGCTAACACGGACCTTGGACATTATAATGAGCTAACACGGACCTTGACATTATAATGAGCTAACACGGAT
>NW_013898792.1:0-256 GCF_000517525.1 Limulus polyphemus
AAACTAAAGTTACACCTAGGTGTTCATGGAGTAGTTTTACCAAGTAAGGATAAAGATGAGTATGGTGGTTATAAATTCGGTAATTATTGTTACAACTAGGTGTTCATGGAGTAGTTGTACCAAGTAAGACTAAAGATGAGTATGGTGGTAATAAGTTCTGAAACTAGAGTTACACCTTAGTGTTCATGGAGTATTTGTACCAAGTAAGGCTAAAGATGAGTATGTTGGTTATAAATTTTGTAACTAGAGTTACACC
>NW_013898793.1:0-299 GCF_000517525.1 Limulus polyphemus
CCTAGGTGTTCATGTAGTAGTTTTGCCAAGTAAAGCTAAAGATGATATGGTGGTTATAAATTCGGTAACTAGAGTTACACGTAGGTGTTCATGGAGTAGTTGTGACCAAGTAAGGCTAAAGATGAGTATGGTGGTTATAAATTGTGTAACTAGAGTTACACCTAGGTGTTCGTGAAGTTGTTGTACCAAATAACGGCTAAAGATGAGTATTGTGGTTATAAATTCGGTAACTATAGTTACACCTAGGTGTTCATGTAGTAGTTTTGCCAAGTAAAGCTAAAGATGAGTATGGTGGTTAT
>NW_013898794.1:0-256 GCF_000517525.1 Limulus polyphemus
CAATAAGAAGACACAAGATTTAACGATACTGTGTACTGTCAATAAGAAGAAAAAGATTTAACGATACTGTGTACTATCAATAAGAAGACACAAGATTTAACAATATTGTGTACTGTCAATAAGAAGACACAAGATTTAACGATA
Source organism: Limulus polyphemus (assembly GCF_000517525.1). Taxonomy (NCBI): domain Eukaryota; kingdom Metazoa; phylum Arthropoda; class Merostomata; order Xiphosura; family Limulidae; genus Limulus; species Limulus polyphemus. Next base: position 145 of record NW_013898794.1, read on the forward strand.
CTGTGTACTGTCAATAAGAAGACACAAGAGTTAACGATACTGTGTACAGTCAATAAGTAGACACAAGATTTAACGATACTGTGTACTGTCAATAAGAAGACACAAGATTAAC
>NW_013898795.1:0-257 GCF_000517525.1 Limulus polyphemus
CGTTACTCTATCTAGATGTGCAGTGAAATAAGAAAACATGTTTGTAATCACACTAATACGTTACTCTATCTAGATGTGCAGTTAAATAAAAAACATGTTTGTAATCACACTAATACGTTACTTTATCTAGATGTGCAGTTAAATAAAAAACATGTTTGTAATCACACTAATACGTTACTTTATGTAGATGTGCAGTTAAATAAAAAAATGTTTGTAATTCCACTAATACGTTATTCTATCTAAATGTGCAGTTAAAT
>NW_013898796.1:0-255 GCF_000517525.1 Limulus polyphemus
TTTACAACGATACATATATATATATATATATAGTAAATAAAAACTTACTGTTAAAATTTCACATCGCTATATATATATATGTATGGTAAATAAAACTTCTGATTAAACATTCACTTCGATATACATATGGTAAATAATTACTTCTGATTAAACATTCACACGATATATATATACATGGTAAATAGAAACTTCTGATGAAACATTCACATCGATATATATATATGGTAAATAAAAACTTCTGTTAAAAATCCATAT
>NW_013898797.1:0-302 GCF_000517525.1 Limulus polyphemus
AAACATTATCCAATACTAATAGATCTTATAACTCAGACTTCATGTATTCCTTGTGTCTTCAATCATTGCCCAATACGAACAGATCTTACAACTATGATTTCCTTTATTCCTTGTGTCTTTAATCATTATCCAATACTAACATATCTTATAACTATGATATCCTTTATTCCTTGTGTCTTGAATCATTGTCCAATACGAACAGATCTTACAACTATGATTTCCTTTACTCTTTGTGTCTTGAATCATTGGGCAATATTAAAGGAAATCATAGTTGTAAGATCTGTTCATCCTTGTGTCTTTAA
>NW_013898798.1:0-256 GCF_000517525.1 Limulus polyphemus
AGCATTTAATTATGGCCAAGGTCTCTGGCAATACCGAGTGATGCCATTCGGGCTCAGTAATGCTCCAGCAATATTTGAGAGGCTGATGGAACGAGTATCGGAAGGCCTACAATGGAGAATAGCCCTAGTGTACGTGGACGATGTCATTGAATTTGCAACAACTTTTTGACGAGGCTGGAGGAAGTATTCAAGCATTTGAAAGCAGCAAACCTCAAACTCCATCCCAAGAAATGTCATTTGTTCCAGTAAGAGGTGC
>NW_013898799.1:0-252 GCF_000517525.1 Limulus polyphemus
TGAACTAGTGCAGTGATCACATTCGATACATGTGGTGGCTAACATGAACTGTGCAGTGTTCACATTCGACACATGTTGTGGATAACATGAACGGTGCAGTGATCACATTTGATACATGTGGTGGCTAACATAAACTGTGCAGTGATCACAATCGATACATGTGGTGGCTAACATGAACTGTGCAGTGATCATATTCAATACATGTGGTGGCTAACATGAACTGTGCTAGTGATCACATTCGATACATGTAGT
>NW_013898800.1:0-256 GCF_000517525.1 Limulus polyphemus
CGTTAAATCTTGTATCTTCTTATTGACAGTACACAGTATTGTTAAATCTTGTGTCTTTTTATTTAAAGTACACAATATCGTTAAATCTTGTGTCTTCTTATTGACATTACACAGTATCGTTAAATCTTGTGTCTTCTTATTGACAGTACACAGTAATGTTAAATCTTGTGTCTTCTTATTGACAGTACACAGTATCGTTAAATCTTGTGTATTCTTATTGACAGGACACATTATTGTTAATTCTTGTGTTTTCTTA
>NW_013898801.1:0-252 GCF_000517525.1 Limulus polyphemus
GAAGAAAATTGGAAACCAGACTGACAGAACACAATAAAAAACCGCCCCATGTTTTTCACCATTGCAACACAAAAAACCATAGTATATCTATTAAAAACACAGTCATTTTAAACAAAGAACTCAACATAAACAAACGAAAAATCAAGGAATCCATCTTAATTGAACAAAACAACCCTACTCTAAACAAACAACCCCGGGGTGCCTAGATACCTCTTCTAAGTTTCGCAACAGTTCCGGTCATGTGACTCCTTT
>NW_013898802.1:0-340 GCF_000517525.1 Limulus polyphemus
GATCGAACTTCCAATAACAGTATGAGTGATACTAGTTATCTAAGTGGGGCAGATCGAACCTCCAATAACAGTATTAGTGATACTAGTTATCTAAGGTGGGGCAGATCGAACTTCCAATAACAATATTAGTGATAGTAGTTATCTACAGATGGGGCAGATCGAACCTCCAATAACAGTATTAGTGATACTAGTTATCTACATGTGGGGCAGATCGAACCTCCAATAACAGTACTAATGATACTAGTTATCTACAGGTGGGGCAGATCGAACTTCCAATAACAGTATTAGTGATACTAGTTATCTACAGGTGGGGCAGATCGAACCTCCAATAACAGTATTA
>NW_013898803.1:0-254 GCF_000517525.1 Limulus polyphemus
CAATAAGAAGATAAAAGATTTAACGATACTGTGTACTGTCAATAAGAAGACACAAGATTTAACGATACTGTGTACTGTCAATAAGAAGACACAAGATTTTAACGATACGTGTGTACTTTCAATAAGAAGGAACACAAGATTTAACTAATATTGTGTACTGTCAATAAGAAGACACAAGATTTAACGATACTGTGTACTGTCAATAAGAAGACACAAGATTTAACGATACTGTGTACTGTCAATAGAAGACACAA
>NW_013898804.1:0-602 GCF_000517525.1 Limulus polyphemus
ACAATCTTTTATCCTTTATTTGTTGTGCCTTGATTCATTGTCCAATACGAACAGATATTACAACAATGATTTCGTTTAATCCTTGTGTCTTGAATCATTGTACAATACTAAAAGATCTTATAATTCTGATTTCCTTTATTCCTTGTGTCTTGAATCATATTCCAATACTAACAGATCTTATAACTTAGATTTCCTTTATTCCTTGTGTCTTGAATCATTGTCCAATACGAACAGATCTTACAACTCATATTTCCTGCCAATATTAACAAATCTTATAACTCTGATTTCTTGTATTCCTTTTGTCTTGAATCATTGTCCAATACTAACAAATATTCCTTGTGTCTTGAATCATTGTTCAATACGAACAGATCTCATAACTCAGATTTCCTTTATTCCTTGTGTCTTGAATAATTGTCTAATACTAACAGATCTTATAACTCAGATTTCCTGTATTCCTTGTGTCTTGAATCATTATACAATACTAACAGTCTTATAACTCAAATTTCCTGTATTCCTTATGTCTTGAATCATTATCCAATACTAACAGATCTTATAACTCAGATTTTCTTTATTCCTTGTGTCTTGAATCATTGTCCAATACG
>NW_013898805.1:0-257 GCF_000517525.1 Limulus polyphemus
CATATAGTTTATAGTCTGTAATAGACATATTACAACAATGATAGTTTTGTATATAGTCTGTAATAGACATATTACAACAATGATAGTTTTGTATATAGTCTGTAATAGACATATTACAACAATGATAATTTTGTATATAGTTTACAGTCTGTAATAGACATATTACAACAATGATAGTTTTGTATATAGTTTATAGTCTGTAATAGACATATTACAACAATGATAGTTTTGTATATAGTTTATAGTCTGTAATAGAC
>NW_013898806.1:0-255 GCF_000517525.1 Limulus polyphemus
GTACCTAGAAAATAATTATAATGCGACTACTTCTTAAACCTACAAAGTAATTATTATTCGACTACTTTTTAAACCTAGAAAATAATTATCATTTGACTACTTTTTAAACCTACTAAGTAATTATCATTCGACTACTTCTTAAACCAAGAAAATAATTATAATGCGACTACTTCGTAAACCTACAAAGTAATTATTATTCGACTACTTCTTAAACCTACAAACTAATTATCATTTGACTACTTCTTAAATAATATT
>NW_013898807.1:0-255 GCF_000517525.1 Limulus polyphemus
TTGTTGGTTTATGGGTAATATCTGTCATCATAGATTAATATAAAGTTCAGCTGCTGGTTTATGGGTAATATCTGACATCGTAGATTAATATAAAGTTCAGCTGCTAGTTTATGGGTAATATCTGTCATCATAGACTAATATAAAGTTCAGCTGCTGGTTTATGGGTAATATCTGTCATCATAGATTAATATAAAGTTCAACTGCTGGTTTATGGGTAATATCTGACATCATAGATTAATATAAAGTTCAACTGCT
>NW_013898808.1:0-372 GCF_000517525.1 Limulus polyphemus
ATAAACGGTCTTTAGGAAGGAAGACTATCAACAAAATCTGGCTTTGATAAGGTTCCTTTTAGTTCGTTTTCCACTAGATATTTTTGACTTTGAAAATATGTTTTTACTTTTCGTCCACTCGATTTAGTCGACTTTCATAACAGTCTTTTTAGGCCTTCTTAGACTAGATATTTTCGACTTTGATAGCGGTATTTCTAGTTTTTCTTAAACTATATTTTAATGACTTTCATAATGGTATTTTTAATCCTTCTTAAACTATATTTTGTCGACTGTTATATCGGTCTTTTAATCTTCCTTCCATATCAATGTCAACAAAATCTAGTGGAAGGAAGATTAAAAGACCGATATAACAGTCGACAAAATATATTATGG
>NW_013898809.1:0-257 GCF_000517525.1 Limulus polyphemus
GACACCAAATTGTAGCTTTTTAATTGAACACACTCAATGTTTCGCTTTACAGCTTCTTCGGGAGCGTTCTACTAACAGTAAAACACGAATCGTAACTGACGATCCTGAAGAAACTGTAATTGTAAAGCAAACGTTGAATGTCTAATTAAAGAAAAAAACAAGTTGGTGTTATAAGGTCATTTATTTGTAGTGTTTAAAATATCTTCTATACACCAATATGCACTACAGAAATTAAGTAATTAGTAAAAATAACCTTG
>NW_013898810.1:0-256 GCF_000517525.1 Limulus polyphemus
TACAGTGTAGTAAACCCTCAGAGCACTGGCACACAGTGTAGTAAACCCTCAGAGCACAGGCACACAGTGTAGTAAACCCTCAGAGCACAGGCACGCAGTGTAGTAAACCCTCAGAGCACAGGCACACAATGTAGTAAACCCTCAGAGCACTGGCACACAGTGTAGTAAACCCTCGGAGCACTGGCACACAGTGTAGTAAACCCTTAGAGCACAGGCATACAGTGTAGTAAACCCTCAGGGCATAGGCACACAGTGT
>NW_013898811.1:0-256 GCF_000517525.1 Limulus polyphemus
GTACGTTACCTGGTAGGGTGTTTATATCAGACCATACATCACCTAGTACAGTGTTTATATCAGACCATACATCACCTGGTACAGTGTTTATATCAGACCATACATCACCTTGTACAGTGTTTATATCAGACCATATGTCACCTGGTACGGTGTTTATATCAGACCGTACGTCACCTGGTAGAGTGTTTATATCGGACCATACATCACCTTGTACAGTGTTTATATCAGACCGTACGTCACCTGGTACAGTGTTTAT
>NW_013898812.1:0-256 GCF_000517525.1 Limulus polyphemus
TAAAGGGCATCATTGTATTGAAATATTAGGAAAAACAATTTTTTCAAAATTGGGAAAAAAACATGGGCTAAAGCCTTGGCTTTTTCGGTGAAAATATGATTTTTTTTGTAAAATGGAAAAAAAGTGATTTTTAAACGCAATATTGATATACAAATATTGGATAATGTTTATTTCGTCGGGAAACACAAAATTGAGACATTATAGCATGAACGAAAACAATTATGTCCCCTTGAAAATCTAAAAAATTGAACTTTCG
>NW_013898813.1:0-254 GCF_000517525.1 Limulus polyphemus
ATTACTTTATTGGCTTTCTGAAAGAGAATGTGTAGTGCAGTGAAGCTTTTTGATATTGCTCTGTTATAGATTTCTTGCTATCAGAGGGTTCCAAATTGATGGATCTTAACCTTTTTTGCTATGTATATTCACTAGTTCGTTCCACAGTATCATGCGAAGTTTCACCTTCCTACGATGCGTTTTAAGGGAGTTATTGAAGGTTTTGCGTTTTGTACCAGTACTTAGTACCATTTACATGAATCTTTTTGAATTTT
>NW_013898814.1:0-290 GCF_000517525.1 Limulus polyphemus
TGTCCTGAAATTTATAACGCCCCCATACCAGCAAGGGTTCAAATCTTTTGGAAAAGTTTCATACAATTTTCCATTAAAAATATGATGGAAGCTTTTTTCAATAGCTTTACAAACATCCTTATATCATTCAGTGCCCTCTTTCTCACTATGTTTAGAAACAGGCAGAATATAACATCTGTATTATCTGGGATAGAGCAAAGTAGAAACGGCTCAACAAACACCTAGAGCGTGTCATGGCTTGGTGGTTAAGGATCTATAACCGTAGCAATTGCGAGTCGGGTGTTATATAT
>NW_013898815.1:0-256 GCF_000517525.1 Limulus polyphemus
CAACGTAGAAACCAGACGCCAAAGGCCACCACCAGAGGCTAAAAACGCTTCCTAATCCTACAAAAGAAGTAACTGATACATTTGGTGGAAAACGAAGTCTAATAATGAATAGCAGAGCAACGGCAAAAAATGTAAACATCTTTAATTAATGAATGTTTCGGAATTTCACATATTCTATCTTCAGCAAATCTATGAAAATGACAACTGAACAATCTTTACATGAATTACTAATATAACAATACAATGAATAGTGTTA
>NW_013898816.1:0-294 GCF_000517525.1 Limulus polyphemus
ATAGAGTATGTAATACAGTGTAGCATCTAATCGACAACAACAACAAAACTTCATGATTCTAGAGTATGTAATAGAGCGTAGCATCTAATCGACAACAACAAAAACTTCATGATTCTAGAGTATGTATTACAGCGTAGCATCTAATCGACAACAACAACAAAAATTCATGATTCTAGAGTATGTAATACAGCGTAGCATCTAATCAACAACAACAACAAACACTTCATGATTCTAGAGTATGTAACATAGCGTAGCATTCAAATCGACAACAACAATAAAAACTTCATGATTCTA
>NW_013898817.1:0-416 GCF_000517525.1 Limulus polyphemus
TGGTTCTCCTTGCTTTAAGAGTGAGGCGACCTACATTCTCCTGACCTAGAGGACACTGGTTCTCCTTGCTCTCAGAGTGAGGCACCTACATTCTCCTGACCCAGCGAACACTGGTTCTCCTTGCTCTAAGAGTGAAGCGACCTACATTCTCCTGACCTAGGGACACTGGTTCTCCTTGCTCTAAGAGTGAAGCGACCTACATTCTCCTGACCCAGAGAACACTGGTTCTACTTGCTCTAAGAGTGAAGCGACCTACATTCTCCTGACCTAGAGGACACTGGTTCTCCTTGCTCTAAGAGTAAGGAGACTTAAATTCTCCTGACCCAGCGAACACTGGTTCTACTTGCTCTAAGAGTGAGGCGACCTACACTCTCATGATCTAGCGGACACTGGTTCTCCTTGCTCTAAGAGTGAAG
>NW_013898818.1:0-256 GCF_000517525.1 Limulus polyphemus
AAGGAGTACTTCAACCAAGTAAGGTTATAGATGAGTATGGTGGTTATAAATTCGGTAACTAGAGTTACACCTAGGTGTTTATGGAGTAATTGTACCAAGTAAGGCTAAAGATGAGTATGATGGTTATAAATTCGGTAACTACAGTTACACCTAGGTGTTTATGGAGTAGTTGTACCAAGTAAGGCTAAAGATGAGTATGGTGGTTACAAATTCGGTAACTATAGTTACACCTAGGTATTTATGGAGTAGTTGTACC
>NW_013898819.1:0-256 GCF_000517525.1 Limulus polyphemus
AATAAATTTAAAAGCGAATTAGATACGTTAAAGGACGACTTTTTGTCTTTTACACAAGGAGGATACATTAACCATCGACTTAACCAGCCCCAGACAATGACAAGCCCTATCCAGACCCTGCAGCTAAACCCTAATGCAGACATATTCAGTCCCGTTAGAAGTCACATCCCAGATATGAATGTCAGTATTAGGAGTGATCCAGTACGAAGGAAGCCACAGGAATACGATGGGAAAACACCGAGGGAAGCATATAGAG
>NW_013898820.1:0-335 GCF_000517525.1 Limulus polyphemus
AGTCTATTTATAATAAATTATTACTTTGTATATACATAATATCGTGAGTCTATTTATACAGAAATTTATTACTTTGTATATACATAATATCGTGATTCTATTTATAGATGAATTTATTACTTTGTATATACATAATATCGTGATCTATTTATAGATAAATTTATTACTTTTAACAAACATAACATCGTGAGTCTATTTATAGATAAATTTATTACTTTGTATAAACATAATTTCGTAAGGATATTTATAGATACAATAAACATAATATCGTGAGTCTATTTATGGATAAATTTATTACTTTGCATAAACATAATATCGTGAGTCTATTTATGGAT
>NW_013898821.1:0-256 GCF_000517525.1 Limulus polyphemus
AACATTTATGGTAAAATAATGACAGTTTTGAGGACATTTATGGTAAAATAATGACAGTTTTGAGGACATTTATGGTAAAATAATAATACAGATTTGAGTACATTTATGGTAAAATAATAACAGTTATGAGAACATTTATGGTAAAATAATGACACAGTTTTGAGAACATTTATGGTAAAATAATGACACAGATTTGAGTACATTTATGGTAAAATAATAACAGTTTTGATAACATTTATGGTAAAATAATGACACA
>NW_013898822.1:0-267 GCF_000517525.1 Limulus polyphemus
CCTAGATACTTAACTAATAACCACGACACTACGTGTTCTATGACCTAGATACTTAACTTATAACCACGACACTACGTGTTCTATGATCTAGATACTTAACTAATAACCACGACACTACGTGTTCTATGATCGAGATACTTAACTAATAACCACGACACCACGTGTTCTATGATCTAGATATATAACTAATAACCACGACAATACGTGTTCTATGATCGAGATACTTAACTAATAACCACGACACCACGTGTTCTATTATCTAGATAC
>NW_013898823.1:0-256 GCF_000517525.1 Limulus polyphemus
AGTCTGAAGTCTATCGTTGTAAGAATATAACCATCAGTTGGGGTCTACAGATATAATATAGATAATCTGTTAATAAGTAACAATCTGAAGTCTATCGTTGTAAGAATATAACCATCAGTTGTGGTGTACATTATAGTAAAGATAACCTCTTAATAAGTAACAATCTGAAGTCTATCGTTGTAAGAATATAACCATCAGTTGTGGTGTACATTATAGTAAAGATAACCTGTTAATAAGTAACAATCTGAAGTCTATC
>NW_013898824.1:0-750 GCF_000517525.1 Limulus polyphemus
CTTCACTGCAGTACAAAGTTACTCTTTTATTGGCTTTTCTGAAAGCGTACAAAAATGAAAATAGAAGGCTAGAATTTTGCATGTAAATACGCAAGTATGCAACGAACGTTCATACAAAATTTATGTAAATACGAAAGTATGCAACGAACGTTCATACAAAATTTGGAGATGATCGTCCAAATGGAATGACGTACTGGTACAAAACGCAAAACCTTCCATAACTCCTTTAAAACAAACAGTAGGAAGGTAAAACTCTGCATATTACTACGCAACGTTCGACGTACTGGTACAAAATGGAACGTTTTGCGTAACTCCTTTAAAACAAACAGTAGGAAGGTAAAACTCTGCATATTACTACGCAACGTTAAAGTGTACCTACATACCAAATTTGGTGAAGAATCATCAATTTAGGACCCTCTCGTAACAAGAAATCGAAAAAGAATCAGTAACCAAAAGCTTCCCTGCAGTACACATACGCTTTCAGAAAAGCCAATAAAAGAGTAACATAAAACGACCACAAAAGTCGCAAAAATGATAACAAAAGGCTAGAGTTTTGCATGTAATGTCTTTATTTCTTGAAATTTATTTATATTTTTGTTCATTCTGAAAAGAGACCAGTATATAACAATATAAATAATTCCTTTTTTGCTGTTTGAGCTTCCATTGATTTTTCTTTCTCGTTTTACCTCTCTCTCCTTATGTCCTTTGTTATAGGTAACCATTGACCTTTCTGGAACATTCGAATCAGTC
>NW_013898825.1:0-256 GCF_000517525.1 Limulus polyphemus
GTTACTGGAGAATAATATAAGCTATGAAACAACGGTCACAGTGGTTACTGGAGAATAATATAAGCTATGAAACAACGGTCACAGTGGTTACTGGAGAATAATATAAGCTATGAAACAGCGGTAACTGGAGAATAATATAAGCTATGAAACAATGGTGATTGGAGAATAATATAAGCTGTGAAACAATGGTGATTGGAGAATAATATAAGCTACGAAACAATGGTTAGGGTGGTGACTGGAGATCAGTATAAGCTAC
>NW_013898826.1:0-402 GCF_000517525.1 Limulus polyphemus
GCACATTTGATGGGTAGTATACTATAATAATATTAGTAATTATATCTAATCAGCATGACTAGTACAAGGAATGTAATGACAGCGTACTTGGTGAGTAGTATACTATAATAATATTAGTAATTATACCTAATCAGCATGACTAGTACTATACTATAATAATATTAGTAATTATACCTAATCAGCATGACTAGTACAAGGAATGTAATGGTAATACACTTGGTGGGTAGTATACTATAATAATAATATTTATAATTATACCTAATCAGCTTGACTAGTACAAGAAATATAATGGAAGTACACTTGGTGGGTGGAATACTATAATAATATTAGTAATTATACCTAATCAGCATGACTAGTACAAGGAATGAAATGACAGCACACTTGGTGGGTAGTATACTATAA
>NW_013898827.1:0-256 GCF_000517525.1 Limulus polyphemus
ACCCACCGCCAACTCTTGGGCTACTTATTTACCAACGAATAGTGGGATTGACCGTCACATTATAACGCCCCCACGGCTGAAAGGGCGAGCATGTTTGGTGTGACGGGGATTCGAACCCGCGACCCTCAGATTGCCTTATCCACCTGGCCATGCCGGGCCAGGAATACCGTATACGGTGCCTTTCATTTACCATTTGTGCTTTGCTAAAGAAGTGAGCCTATTGGTGTTGGGTAATCTGAGACGCTAATCTTCTCAT
>NW_013898828.1:0-288 GCF_000517525.1 Limulus polyphemus
GTTTTTGCCAAATACAAATACAGTACCTTATATATAATACATAAATGTACATGTAACAGATCTCTTCTCTAAACTGAAAATGGCTGTTACCAGAAATGCTACTTAGTGCTATAGTGTCTCAAATGTATCATAGTGCCCACACCCAAAGTCGGAACTTTATCATTACAGTTTCCTACCTCAACACTTGTTTAGGAACTTTATCATTACAGTTTCCTACCTCAACACTTGTTTAGGAACTTTATCATTACAGTTTCATAACCTCAACACTTGTTTAGGAACTTTATCATT
>NW_013898829.1:0-256 GCF_000517525.1 Limulus polyphemus
ACACAATACGCAATGACGCGTTTAGTAATATTTCTCAGGTTTTAATACTGTTACGGCAGCGGAAGTCACGTGACTCTAGTAACACGTCATGATATTCTAGAAGGATCATGTCTGTTCGTGACAACTCTGGTCTTTTCTACGCACCCTCTATTCTTGTATATAACTACGCCAGATAAAGCGAAATTAATTAATTGAATTGGAATTGCAGACAGGCAGAGATAGAGACGGACATTTGAGTCAAGCACGGTAGTGACCG
>NW_013898830.1:0-256 GCF_000517525.1 Limulus polyphemus
ACGACAGTTTGGGACTTTTCACTTCACAATAATGATATCTGACAAACCAATTTCGTTAAAAATAAGTAAATAAATAAAGAATTAATTAAATTAATATTTAATGTATCAAGCACCCGAAGTATCTTTGCAAATGAATGATCTGTATACGTATTATTGATGTCTCAGTTTAATAACACCAGTTTCTTAATCATCAAATCAACACATTATATAGTGGTCTTCTTTCTTTCAAATCTTCAGTGGGGCCGAGCCTGGAGCT
>NW_013898831.1:0-255 GCF_000517525.1 Limulus polyphemus
TGCTGTGACATGCAGATCAACGGATGTAGCAACACTTACTGGACTCTGAGCTTTGTTGTTTCCAATCATCATTTTATCGAAGTTAACTATACACTTCCTCGGTAGTAGATAGTCCAATCCTAATATGCATTGGTCTTCAAAGTCAGCCAAGTATACTTTCTGTCTGTTTTTCTATGCCGATGAGCTCGATAGTTACCCACACTGGTCGCCACAACCTTGCAGAATGTCCTGTCACACCAGAGAGCTTCTGTACAA
>NW_013898832.1:0-256 GCF_000517525.1 Limulus polyphemus
AATGCTTTCGAAAGGTGGACCTTTCTTCTTAGGGTTTTTGTTCATTTTAACAATGGTGGTGCTATGGGATTATTATGATGAAAATACAATAGATCTAACTGTAAACTTTAACTTTCAACAAAATAACACGTCGCAAGACAGGAAATTACCGGGAGTAGGGTATTTAATCTCATATGGTGAAGTTCGGTGGAAATTAACCCTTACAACCTCACTTACAAGAGTCGTATAACCAGAGTTGTAGAGATATTACAGCTGA
>NW_013898833.1:0-256 GCF_000517525.1 Limulus polyphemus
TTGGCTTGTCTATCTTTACACGTGTGGAGACTGTAAGGCCTCCTATATTGGCAAAACCAAACGCCATTTAAAAGTCAGAGCCTATGAACATATGGGAATTTCCATGAAAACGCAAAAAAAATTGAATAACCCCTGTGTTTCTTCTATACGCCAACACAGTGAAGAAACAGTACATCAACCTATACCATCAAATTTCTCTATCCTCTGCAAGTCTAACACTGACCTGGAATTATTGATCAAAGAAACCCTCCACATC
>NW_013898834.1:0-255 GCF_000517525.1 Limulus polyphemus
TATGGGGAAAGGACACATCTCTGGTGTATTCCTCTTTTAATTTGAATTTCTAGCAATAATCCCTCTTCGGTTCTTTTCCCCCTGTATAACTGAAAAAAAATGCCACATTTATTTTTAATGTTTTATCAAGTTTGAAGCTTAAACTCTTTATGAATTCAGGATTTACCTCATAATTTGTGCATTGAAAATAAACTAAACATGATAAAGCTGTTTCACTTGACTCCCACTCCTGGTGTCCGACACTTTCCATCCACA
>NW_013898835.1:0-253 GCF_000517525.1 Limulus polyphemus
GGCGATGAAACACAGGAGATTATCCAGAATAATGACGATGAAACACAGGAGATTATCCAGAACAATGACGATGAAACACAGGAGATTATCCAGAACAATGACGATGAAACACGAGAGATTATTCAAAACAATGGCGATGAAACACAGGAGATTATCAGAATAATGACGATGAAACACAGGAGATTATCCAGAACAATGACGATGAAACACAGGAGATTATCCAGAACAATGACGATGAAACACAGGAGATTAT
>NW_013898836.1:0-372 GCF_000517525.1 Limulus polyphemus
CGTTAAATATTGTGGCTTGTTATTGACAGTACACAGTATTGTTAAATCTTGTGTCTTCTTATTGACAGTACACATTGTTAATCTTGTCTTTTTAATGATAGTACACAGTATTGTTAAATCTTGTGTCTTCTTATTGACAATACACAGTGTTATTAAATCTTGTGTCTTCTTACTGACATTACACAGTATCGTTAAATCTTGTGTCTTCTTATTGACAGTACACAGTTTTGTTAAATCTTGTGTCTTCTTATTGAGAGTACACTGTTTCGTTAAATCTTGTGTCTTCTTATTGACAGTACACAGTATTGTTAAATCTTGTGTCTTCTTATTGATAGTACACTGTTTCGTTAAATCTTGTGTCTTCTTATTGAC
>NW_013898837.1:0-256 GCF_000517525.1 Limulus polyphemus
ACCGCTGTGCCACTGAGGGGCTTATTTTTAATATGTCCATAACACCATGTTAATCACCCAATATTAATCAACTATTTATCATTTATAAAATGCTAAAACTAAAAAAGAAATGCAAGATCTCATGAGTATTTTATCATTATGTTAAACGTTTAATATTCCTAAATAATTTGTATATTAGTGGGAGGATCCCAACGTTTACCCATCTATTCCAATTACTTCTTCTGTATGTATTTACACAGAAGCACGAAAACTGTTA
>NW_013898838.1:0-256 GCF_000517525.1 Limulus polyphemus
TTATAACCCGAAGTTAATATTAACTACATCTACCTTATTAGTCAGAAATAGTAGTACAGGGAAATGTGAAATGAGAGGCTCTAGATGCACAGAGCTATTCCAGAACCGGTTAACTTATAACCCGAATTTAATATTAACTACATCTACTTTATTAGTCAGAAATAGTAGTACGGGGAAATGTGAAATGAGAGGCTCTAGATGCACAGAGCTATTCCAGAACCTGTTAACTTATAACCAGAATTTAATATTAACTACG
>NW_013898839.1:0-277 GCF_000517525.1 Limulus polyphemus
TACTATGGTCTGTTTAACTTCTCCACTGTAACTGCCTTGATAGATTTGGTATACAGCTCCATTCCGGTCCTCTATTACTATTACTATCTTTCCTCTTTTGTTTTGTACTCGACTTTCTCCTGGGCATTGTCCCAAAGTTTCTGCAGTGAAAAGTCTTTCTTCTGTGCTTCCTTCAGTTCCTGCAAACCTAAATTCTGGGTGTTGTCTTTTGACACTTGAAGGGGCTTGATGTCTTGTTTGATCTTCTTTTCTTGAGCTCTGGTAATGACAGCAGATG
>NW_013898840.1:0-256 GCF_000517525.1 Limulus polyphemus
ACCATATCACAGTGAATGACTATCTGCATGCCACCATATCACAGTGAATGACTATCTGCATGCCACCATATCACATTGAATGACTGTGTGTATGCCACCATATCACATTGAATGGCTATCTACATGCCACCATATCACAGTGAATGACTGTCTACATGCCACCATATCACAGTGAATGACTATCTGCATGCCACCATATCACATTGAATGACTATCTACATGCCACCATATAACAGTGAATAACTGTCTACATGCC
>NW_013898841.1:0-321 GCF_000517525.1 Limulus polyphemus
GTTGAACGTGTACTGTTTTTATAAAATACATCCCTGTACAGCAACAGTTGAACGTGTACTGTTTTTATAAAATACATACCTATACAGCAACAGTTGAACGTGTACTGTTTTTATATAATACATACCTATACAGCAACAGTTGAACGTGTACTGTTTTTATAAAATACATCCCTGTACAGCAACAGTTGAACGTGTACTGTTTTATAAATACATCCCTATACAGCAACAGTTGAACGTGTACTGTTTTATATAATACCATCCCTATACAGCAACCAGTTGAGCTTGTACTGTTTTATAAAATACATACCTATACAGCAACAA
>NW_013898842.1:0-256 GCF_000517525.1 Limulus polyphemus
ACATTATAAACATAAATGTTCAGAAGTCCACTTTCAGATACATATTAAACAATAGTGGTACTTTAACTGACAGAAACACATTAAAAACATAAATGTTCAGAAGTCCACTTTCAGATACAATATTAAACAATAGTGGTACTTTAACTGACAGAAACACATTAAAAACATAAATGTTCAGAGGTCCACTTTTAGATACAATATTAAACAATAGTGGTATTTTAACTGACAGAAACACATTAAAAACATAAATGTTCAG
>NW_013898843.1:0-256 GCF_000517525.1 Limulus polyphemus
TGTGTAATTCTGTACATTTAATTAAGTTATTGTTAATTGTTATTGGTTTATTGTAAGTGGCTATTGTTCGGGATGAACAATACTAAGGAGGGGCAGTGTTGCGTCAGCGAGGTCACGTGATTAGTGTCACGCCACCTGCTTTCTAGAACTATCCCGTTCCTTCGGGAGTGCTCTAGCATTTACTAGATTGGGGGGTGGTCTGGTATATATAAGATGGTGACAACGTGACGGGACAATGTGTGTAGGTAGTGAGTAA
>NW_013898844.1:0-306 GCF_000517525.1 Limulus polyphemus
CTGAAAGAGAATGTGTACTGCAGTGAAGCTTTTTGATATTGCTCTTTTATAGATTTCTTGCTATCAGAGGGTTCTAAGTTGATGTTTCTCAACCTTTTTTGCTATGTATATTCACTAGTTCGTTGCACAGTATCATGCGAAGTTTCACCTTCCTACGATGCGTTTTAAGGAAGTTATTGAAGGTTTTGCGTTTTGTGATTCATGTAAATGGGACTAAGTACTGGTCAGCGAACCTTAATAAAAAAATTCAAAAATAACATTGCGCGTTTACTTACAAAATTCTAGATTATTAGTTTTAGTTTTACG
>NW_013898845.1:0-348 GCF_000517525.1 Limulus polyphemus
CGTGAGACGTTTCTTCTTGTTTATGTATTTCATTACATGATGTGTTTCTCCTTGTTTATGTATTTCATTACATGATGTATTTCTCCTTGCTTATGTATTTCATTACATGAGGTGTTTCTCCTTGTTTATGTATTTCATTACGTGAGACGTTTCTCCTTTATGTATTTCATTACGTGAGACGTTTCTTCGTGTTTATGCATTTCATTACGAGAAATGTTTCTACTTACTTATGTATTTCATTACGTGAAATGTTTCTTAAGAAGAAACGTCTCACGTAATGAAATACATAAACAAGGTTTATGTATTTCATTACGTGAGACGTTTCTTCTTGTTTATGTATTTCATTAA
>NW_013898846.1:0-495 GCF_000517525.1 Limulus polyphemus
AAATAATCTAAATTTAGTAGTTAAATAAATCCAAAGTACAACTAACGTATTTGTGTTAAAAACGAAGACGATGTGTATTAATCTAGTTGGCAAATATCGTAAATTGACTTATATATCGCCATTTATTTAAATAATGCCAACTGGATTTATATACATCGTCTTCGTTTTTAACACAAATACGTTTTAATATACACACAACAGTACAATATTCAATATGTAAACGCCTTAACCAGTATTGTTACGTAAGATTTAAGTACCTGATGATGACAAAACCTTGTCGAAACGTTGTACATTTGCTGTTATGTTAAACTTATATTAAAGTTTTTCTTCATTACCCATTCAAGCCGTCTCCAACCATTATTAGATATCAAGGAAGTTCCAGACTAGAAAGAAAACTTTATATTGTTTGTAAGTTTATGAAACTTTTGTTTATGAATCGTTGTTTGTAATAACTATTCGTAATAATTGTTACACACATATATTGTTGATTCTTGC
>NW_013898847.1:0-340 GCF_000517525.1 Limulus polyphemus
CCAAGTAAATGTACGTGTACAATTTGTATATTGTACGATGGTGCCATTGATTTATATATCCAAGTAAATGTACGTGTACAATTTGTATATTGTACAGTGGTGCCATTGATTTATTTACCCAAGTAAATGTACGTGTAGAATTTGTATATTGTACGATGGTGCCATTGATTTATATATCCAAGTAAATGTACGTGTACAATTTGTATATTGTACGGTGGTGCCATTGATTTATATATCCAAGTAAATGTACGTGTACAATTTGTATATTGTACAGTGGTGCCATTGATTTATATATCCAAGTAAATGTACGTGTAGAATTTGTATATTGTACAGTGGTGCC
>NW_013898848.1:0-856 GCF_000517525.1 Limulus polyphemus
TAAATCTTATGACTTGTTACAATACTGTGTCCTGTCAATAAGAAGATATAGGATTTATCAATACTATGTCCTGTCAATAAGAAGATTCACGATTTATCAATACTATGTACTGTCAATAAGAAGACACATAATTTAACAATACTGTGTCCTGTCAATAAGAAGATACAGGATTTATCAATACAGTGTACTGTCAATAAGAAGACAAAAGATTTAACGATACTGTGTACTATAAATAAATCATTTATATTCTTATTGACAGGACACATTATTGTTAAATCTTGTGTCTTCTTTTTGACAGTACACAGTATTGATAAATCCTGTATCTTCTTAATGACAGGACACAATATTGATTAATCCTGTATCTTCTTATTGACAGGACACAAGTCAATAAGAAGACAAAAGATTTAACGATACTGTGTCCTGTCAATAAGAAGACATAAGATTTAACAATACTGTGTACTCTCAATAAGAAGACACAATATTTAACAATACTATGTACTGTCAATAAAAAGACACAAGATTTAACAATACTGTGTACTGTCAATAGGAAGACACAACACTTAACAATACCTTGTACTGTCAATAAGAAGACACAATATTCATCGATAATGTGTACTGTCAACAAGAAGACACAATAATTGACAGTACACAGTATTGATAAATCCTTTATATTCTTATTGACAGGACACATTATTGTTAAATCTTGTGTCTTCTTATTGACAGTATACAGTATTGATAAATCCTGTATCTTCTTATTGACAGGACACAGTATTGTTAAATCTTGTGTCTCTTTATTGACAGTACACAGTATCGTTAAATCTTGTCTTCTTTTTGATAGAACATAGTATTGTTAAAT
>NW_013898849.1:0-256 GCF_000517525.1 Limulus polyphemus
TAGAGTACACTGTCCTGACTGGTAGACTAGTATAAAACATAGCTATGAGTGTTAGAGTACTATGTCCTGACTGGTAGACTAGTATAAAACATAGCTATAAGTGTTAGAGTACACTGTCCTACTGGTATACTAGTATAAAACATAGCTATAAGTGTTAGAGTACACTGTCCTGACTGCTAGACTAGTATAAAACCAAGCTATAAGTGTTAGAGTACACTGTCCTGACTGGTAGACTGGTATAAAACATAGCTATAAC
>NW_013898850.1:0-255 GCF_000517525.1 Limulus polyphemus
TTGGTGTACCAAATAACGCTAAAGATGAGTATTGTGGTTATAAATTCGGTAACTAGACTTACACCTAGGTATTCATGGAGTTGTTGTACCAAATAACGCTACAAATGATTATGGTGGTAACAAATTCGGTAACTAGAGTTACACCTAAGTGTTCATGGAGTAGTTGTACCAAGTAAGGCTAAATATGAGTATGGTGGTTATAAATTCTGTAACTAGAGTTACACCTAGGTGTTCATGGATTTTTGTACCAAGTAA
>NW_013898851.1:0-294 GCF_000517525.1 Limulus polyphemus
AACAGTTTATTACGATGTTACACAAACAGTTTATTACCATGTAACACTAACAGTTTATTACCATGTAACACTAACAGTTTATTACCATGTAACACTGATAGTTTATTACCATGTAACACTATCAGTTTTTTACGATGTAACACTAACAGTTTATTACCATGTAACACTGATAGGTTATTACCATGTAACACTGATAGGTTATTACCATGTAACACTAATAGTTTATTACGATGTTACACTAACAGTTTATTACCATGTAACACTGATAGGTTATTACCATGTAACACTGATAGG
>NW_013898852.1:0-276 GCF_000517525.1 Limulus polyphemus
TACAACAACACCACGAACACCTAGGTGGAACTCTAGTTACCGAATTTATAACCACCATATTCATCTTTAGCCTTACTTGGTACAACTACTCTATAAACACCTAGGTGAAACTCTAGTTACCGAATTTACAACCACCATATTCATATTTAGCCTTACTTGGTACAACAACTCTACGAACTCTTAGGTGTAACTCTAGTCACCGAATTTATATCCACCATATTCATCTTTAGCCTTTTTTGGTACAACTACTCCATGAACACCTAGGTGAAACTCTAG
>NW_013898853.1:0-256 GCF_000517525.1 Limulus polyphemus
TGTTTCTTCTTTTTGACAGTACACAGTATCGTTAAATCTTGTGTCTTCTTATTGACAGCACACAGTATTGTTAAATCTTGTGTCTTCTTATGGACAGTACACAGTATCGTTAAATCTTGTGTCTTCTTATTGACAGTACACAGTATCGTTAAATCTAGTGTCTTCTTATTGACAGTACACAGTATCGTTAAATCTTGTGTCTTCTTATTGACAGTACACAGTATCGTTAAATCTTGTATCTTTTTAATTGAGTAGT
>NW_013898854.1:0-256 GCF_000517525.1 Limulus polyphemus
AACAGAATCAACTTATATGTTACACTTACTCTATTGATACTGTAAACAAACACAAATATCAGAATCAACTTATATGTTACACTTACTCCATTGATACTGTAAACAAACACAAATATCAGAATCAACTTATATGTTACACTTACTCCATTGATACTGTAAACACAAATATCAGAATCAACTTATATGTTACACTTACTCCATTGATACTGTAAACAAACACAAATAACAGAATCAACTTATATGTTACACTTACTCT
>NW_013898855.1:0-358 GCF_000517525.1 Limulus polyphemus
TATTGTACTTATATTATATTGAAATGTACCTTACCTTTCACTATGGTAATTATATTATATTGAAATGCATCTTACCTTTCGCTATGGTAATTATATTATATTGAAATGATCCTTACCTTGCAGTTCACTGTTGTAATTATATTATATTGAAATGATCCTTACCTTGCAGTTCACTGTTGTAATTATATTATATTGAAATGCACCTTACCTTTCACTATGGTAATTATATTATATTGAAATGTACCTTACCTTTCACTATGGTAATTATATTATATTGAAATGCACCTTACCTTTCACTATGGTAATTATATTATATTGAAATGATCCTTACCTTGCAGTTCACTGTTGTAATTCTATT
>NW_013898856.1:0-256 GCF_000517525.1 Limulus polyphemus
TATTGTGAATTACATACAATCTTCTTATTGTAAAATACATACACTCTCCTTATAATAAACTACTTACACTCTTCTTATTGTGAACTACATTATCACTTCTTATTGTAAACTACATTCACTCTTCTTATTGTGAACTACATACAATCTTCTTATTGTGATCTAAATACAATCTTCTTATTCTAAACTACATACACTCTTCTTATTGTAAACTACATACACTCTTATTATTGTGAACTGAATACAATCTTCTTATTTT
>NW_013898857.1:0-256 GCF_000517525.1 Limulus polyphemus
TCTGCTGCCCAAGTTGATTACATCACGCATGGCGCAGTAATGAATGGATGAAGATCTGTTGCCTAAGTTGATTACATCACGCATGGTGCAGTAACGAATGGATGAAGATCTGCTGCCTAAGTTGATTACATCACGCATGGTGCAGTGACGAATGGAGGATGATCTGTTGCCCAAGTTGATTACATCACGTATGGTGAAGTGACGAATGGAGGAAGATCTGCTGCCCAAGTTGATTACATCACGCATGGTGCAGTGA
>NW_013898858.1:0-256 GCF_000517525.1 Limulus polyphemus
TGGCGGTCAGATGTTGAATTCCTTGCTTATGATTTCTTGTGAACAAGTTTTCACTGACGGTCAGATATTGAATTTCTTGCTTCTGTCTTCTTATGAATAACACTTCACTGAAGGTCAAGTATCTAATTCCTTGCTTCTGTCGTCTCATGAATAACTGTTCACTGATGATCAGATGCTGAATTCCTTGCTTTTGTCTTCTTATGAATAACTATTCACTGACGGTCAGATGTTGAATACTTGCGTCTGTCTTCTTGTG
>NW_013898859.1:0-247 GCF_000517525.1 Limulus polyphemus
TTAAATCTTGTGTCTTCTTATTGAAAGTACACAGTATCTTTAAATCTTTTGTCTTCTTATTGACAGTACACAGTTTCGTTAAATCTTGTATCTTCTTATTGAAGTAGACAGTATCGTTAAATATTGTGTCTTCTTATTGACAGTACACAGTATCGTTAAATCTTGTGTCTTCTTATTGACAGTACACAGTATCGTTAAATCTTGTGTCTTCTTATTGACAGTACACAGTATCGTTAAATCTTGTGTC
>NW_013898860.1:0-255 GCF_000517525.1 Limulus polyphemus
CTTCGTTCCATTTGAACGGATCTTCTCGAAATTTTTTCAGTAACGTTCGTTGCGCACTTGCGTATTTACATGCAAAATTCTAGCCTTCTATTATCATTTTTACGACTTTTGTGGTCTTTATATGTTACTCTTTTATTGGCTTTTCTGAAAGAGAATGTGTACTGCAGTGAAGCTTTTGGTTACTGATTGTTTTTCGATTTCTTGTTACCATAGGGTCCGTAAATTGATGATTCTTCACCAAATTTGGTATGTAGG
>NW_013898861.1:0-522 GCF_000517525.1 Limulus polyphemus
AAAACATGAAGGCTATAGCCTTGGTATTTTCGGCGAAAATGTCAATTTTTTGAAACTTGAAAAACAGTGCTTTTTTGAGGCGAATTTAATAGAAGAATAACGGCTAGTGCTTATTTCGGCAAAAAATTCGAAATTGAGACATTATAACGTTAACTAAAAAGTATTATGTCGCGTCAAAAGCTAAATAAAATAGAACTTTCGCTCATTCAGAGTAAACATAATCCAAAAGGTGCGGTTTATTTTGTAATAAGACGTCACCCACATCTAACAGATCATTCAACCCAAATCATAATCTTATATTTAAACAAAAGTAGGGCTTTTCCTTCAGGTATAATAAAAAGAAAAATCGAAGCTTCCATAATCCTATATCAAAATAGGCGATATAGGATTATGGAATAAATATTGGGAATTTCGATGAAAGGATGTCCATTCTGAATAGTACACATCAAGGGCATCTTTGTATTGAAATATGAAGAAAAATAAATTTTTTCAAAATTTGAGCAAAACATGAAGGCTATAGCC
>NW_013898862.1:0-256 GCF_000517525.1 Limulus polyphemus
ATGATACCAAAGTTGCTTGTGTTCATTTCCTAAAGACAATATCAGTAGTGCATGATAACAAAGTAGCTTGTGTTCATTTTCTAACGACAATGTCAGTAAAGCATGATAACAAAGTTGCTCGTGTTCATTTCCTAAAGACAATATCGGTAGTGCATGATACCAAAGTTGCTTGTGTTCATTTCCTAAAGACAATAGCTGTAGTGCATGATAACAAAGTTGCTTGTGTTCATTTCCTGAAGACAATATCGGTAGTGCA
>NW_013898863.1:0-254 GCF_000517525.1 Limulus polyphemus
TCTTCTTATTGACAGTACACAGTATTGATAAATCCTGTATCTTCTTATTGTCAGGACACAGTATTGTTAAATCTTGTGTCTTCTTTTTGACAGTACACAGTATCGTTAAATCTTGTGTCTTCTTATTGACAGTACACATTATTGATAAATCCTGTATCTTCTTATTGACAGGACTCAGTATTGTTAAATCTTGAGTCTTTTTACTGACACTACACAGTACCGTTAAATCTTGTGGCTTGTTATTGATAGTACAC
>NW_013898864.1:0-256 GCF_000517525.1 Limulus polyphemus
AATAAGAAATCAAAAATTTAACGATACTGTGTACTGTCAATAAGAAAACACAAAATTTAACGATACTGTGTACTGTCAATAAGAAGACCAAGATTTAACTATACTGTGTACTGTCAATAAGAAGACACAAGATTTAACAATACTGTGTACTCTCAGTAAGAAGACACAAGATTTAACAATAATGTGTACTGCCAATAAGAAGACACAAGATTTAACGATACTGTGTACTTTCAATAAGAAGACACAATATTTAAGG
>NW_013898865.1:0-494 GCF_000517525.1 Limulus polyphemus
ACACACCACCCTGCCCACCTCTTCCCATTTTTGAAAACGCTCCCTTATATACATGAATAACCAATTAGAAGCTCAGAATGTCCCCTAGTGGCTCTCTCAGCCATTTTAACGGTCTTGGCGCCACTGCTTGCTTTTGAACTAATATTTCAACGAGGTAGGGTGTGTCTTTTAGTCTGCTCAAAATTTCATATTTTTTTAGAGTAAAACTATAATTTATCAAGCTTAGTAACTAAGATGTATGGAATTTTATGGTATTGAAATGTAGTATTTATGATTTGTTAGTTATTCAAATGTATATATATAAAACCTAAAAAAAGATATTTTTTCATATCCTCCATGTGCAAATTTTTTAAAGGCTTAGCAAACTATGTCAAGTAGCAACCGAGTACAAAGGTCGTAACTAGAAGAGCTAATTGTTTGCTTTACTTCTATAGTTATTGTTCTATGTTTTAGGAAAAATAAGTTTAAGAACTTATTTCAAAATAGCAATAATC
>NW_013898866.1:0-256 GCF_000517525.1 Limulus polyphemus
AAAGACGTTCAAAATGGATATCCTTTCATCAAAATTCCCAGTCGTTATTTCATAATCTGTTATGAAAATTTCAGCTAGCTTCGATATTACTGTTTTTTATTATCTTTAATTATATTGTAAAGAAAGAACAGCTTTAAAAATAAGGTTATTCAAACAAAATCCCAGCATCTAATAGTCCATGACGTCTTATTATACATTAAACAATACCTTTTGGATTGTTTAGACTCATAATTAGCGAAAGTTCAATTTTTTTTAG
>NW_013898867.1:0-256 GCF_000517525.1 Limulus polyphemus
GAAACATAGATAAAACAAAAAACATATACAAAATCACAGAAACAGAAACATAGATAAAACAAAAAACGTATACAAAATCACACAAACAGAAACATAGATACAACAAAAAACGTATACAAAATCACAGAAACAGAAACATAGATACAACAAAAAACGTATACAAAATCACAGAAACAGAAACATAGATAAAACAAAAACGTATACAAAATCGCACAAACAGAAACATAGATAAAACAAAAACGTATACAAAATCACA
>NW_013898868.1:0-313 GCF_000517525.1 Limulus polyphemus
CTTGTAGTTGCTGTTGACTTTCCTGCAACTGTTGGAGACTTTCTTCCTGTTTCCTTTCTTGTTCCAGTTGCCACTGCTGTAATCTCTCTTCTTGTTTCTTTTCTCGTTCTTCTTGTTTATTTTCTTTCTCCTCCAACAACTGTTGTAATCTCTCTTGCTTATTTTGCTGTTCGAGCTGCCATTGTTGTAGGTTTTCTTGCCACTGCTGTAATCTTTCTTCTTGTTTCTTTTCTTTTTCCTCTAACAAATGCTGTAAGCAGCTGTTCGAAGAAAAAGAAAAGAAACAAGAAGAGAAATTGTAATCTCTCTTCTT
>NW_013898869.1:0-232 GCF_000517525.1 Limulus polyphemus
ACTGTGTACTGTCAATAAGAAGACACTAGATTTAACAATACTGTGTACTGTCGAAAGGAAGACACAATATTTAATAATACTGTGTACTATCAATAAGAAGTATTGTGTACAGTATAGTTAAAGTCTTCTTATTGACAGCATTTAGTGATAGTACACATTATTGTTAATTCTTGTCAAGCCAAAAGAAAGAGTACACAGTATCTTTAAACAATAAGTAGACACAATATTTAAC
>NW_013898870.1:0-256 GCF_000517525.1 Limulus polyphemus
ATTTTTAATCCTTCTTAAACAATATTTTGTCGACTGTTATAACGGTGTTTTAGTCTTCCTTCCACTAGATTTTGTTGACATTGATATGGGTCGTTTTAGTCAGTTTTCAACTATATTTGGTCGACTGTTATAACGGATTTTTGGTCTTCCTTCCTCCAGATTTTGATGACATTGATAAGTGTCCTTTTAGTCAGTTTTCCACTAGATATTTTTGACCTTGAAACGTGTTATTAGTTTTCTTCCACTCGATTCTTTC
>NW_013898871.1:0-414 GCF_000517525.1 Limulus polyphemus
CTAAAGATGAGTATGGTTGTTATAAATTCGCTAACTAGAGTTACATCTAGGTATTCGTGGAGTTGTTGTACCAAATAACGCTAAAGAGATTATGGTGGTTATATATTCGGTAACTAGAGATACACCTAGGTGTTTATGGAGTAGTTGTACCACGTAAGGTTAAAGATGAGTATGGTAGTTAAAAATACTGTAACTAGAGTTACACCTAGGTGTTCATGGAGTATATGTACCAAGTAAGGCTAAAGATGAGTATGGTAAAGGAAAGTATGGTGGTTATATATTTGGTAACTAGAGATACACCTAGGTGTTTATGGAGTAGTTGTACCAAGTAAGGCTAAAGATGAGTATGGTGGTTATAAGTTGTGTAACTAGAGTTACACCTAGGTGTTCGTGGAGTTGTTGTACCAAATAACG
>NW_013898872.1:0-256 GCF_000517525.1 Limulus polyphemus
TCAAGAAACATCCACCAACTGATACCAAGGGTCAAATTACCATCTTGCTAACTTTTCTATGCAATTAATGTCAGTACTTTATACTTTTAAAATACACAAAATATATATATATACATACGAAAATAAATATAGAGCATTCATATAATCATACAATATAATTGCAACTGTAAAACGTGTAGTAATTATTTAGTGTTAACCGCTCTGGCGATATTTTTCAAAACATTTTCAGTATTATAAAATTAAACGTATGAAAGAA
>NW_013898873.1:0-257 GCF_000517525.1 Limulus polyphemus
TTCTTCACAGAGGTGATTTGTTCTATATTTGCCGGATCTACAGAGTCTGGTCTTTTATAGAGGTGATTTGTTTTACATTTGCTTGATCTATAGAGTTTTGTCCTTTAAAGGGGTGATTTGTTCTACATTTGCCGGATCTACAGTGTCTGGTCCTTCACAGAGGTGATATGTTCTATATTTGCCTGGTCTACAGAGTCTGGTCCTTCACAGAAGTGATTTGTTCTACATTTGCCGGATCTACAGAGTCTGTTTCTTCA
>NW_013898874.1:0-256 GCF_000517525.1 Limulus polyphemus
TCAAAAATAAGCTTAGAGCACAAACTAGGTGATTCAACAGTAAGAGCAATTTTAGGTAAAGCTGATGAATACAAAATTAAAATTTAAAGCTGCTTCAAACTTATCATGTGTGCATACCACTCGAAATCAAAATGTTATCATGATTGAATTAGAAAGATTGCTAACTATCTGGATAGAGGACAGTAACCAGAAAAGAATTCCTTTAAGCACTGATCTCATAAAAGAGAAAGCATTAAGTCTCTTTTCAATCTTAAAA
>NW_013898875.1:0-284 GCF_000517525.1 Limulus polyphemus
TCCTGTATATTCTTATTGACAGGACACATTATTGTTAAATCTTGTGTCTTCTTATTGACAGTACACAATATTGATAAATTCTTTATATTCTTATTGACAGGACCCATTATTGTTAAATCTTGTGTCTTCTTATTGACTGTACACAGTATTGATAAATCCTGTATCTTCTTATTGACAGGACACAGTATTGATAAATCCTGTATCTTCTTATTGACAGGACACAGTATTGTTAAATCTTGTGTCTTCTTATTGACACTACACAGTATCGTTAAATCTTGTGGCTT
>NW_013898876.1:0-256 GCF_000517525.1 Limulus polyphemus
GTACTCCATGAACACTTAAGTGTAACTCTAGTTACCGAATTTATAAACACCATTTTCATCTTTAGCCTTACTTGTTACAACTACTCCATAAACACCTAGGTATAACTCTAGTTACCGAATTTATAATCACCATACTCATCTTTAGCCTTACTTGGTACAACTATTGCATGAACATTTAGGTGTAACTCTAGTTACAGATTTTATAACCACCATACTCATCTTTAGAAATTTTTGGTACAACAACTCCACGAACACC
>NW_013898877.1:0-256 GCF_000517525.1 Limulus polyphemus
TTGTTCCACACTTTCCGTTAATTATAAACCCCAATACATACTGTCATCTCAGATATTACTATTCTTGTTCCACACTTTCCGTTAATAATAAACCCCAATACATACTGTCATCTCAGATATTAATATTGTTATCTCACACTTTCCGTTAATTATAAACCCCAATACATACTGTCATCTCAGATATTAATATTGTTGTTCCACACTTTCCGTTAATTATAAACCCCAATACATACTGTCATCCCAGATATTACTATTC
>NW_013898878.1:0-256 GCF_000517525.1 Limulus polyphemus
GTTATCAATCTAAAGATAAATAGGAGGATTTAACATTGTTGTTATCAATCTAAAGATAAATAGGAGGATTTAACATTGTTCTTATCAATCTAAAGTTAAATAGAAGGATTTAACATTGTTGTTATCAATCTAAAGATAAATAGGAGGATTTAACATTGTTCTTATCAATCTAAAGATAAATAGAAGGATTTAACATTGTTCTTATCAATCTAAAGATAAATAGGAGGGTTTAACATTGTTCTTATCAATCTAAACC
>NW_013898879.1:0-399 GCF_000517525.1 Limulus polyphemus
TTTAGTTTTATTCTGGCTTCAGCTGACCAAATAAGAAGACTGAAAATGACAGTATTCCAGACTCTCCAAGAAGTTTGCCACACAAACTCCTTGTAAGCATGCTATCTCTGGTCTAGTCTAACAGTGTTTCACTTAATGTAATGTTTGATAATGTATAAAGCCTGAAGAGAGATAAGCAAAAAACACTAACTGTACTAAATAAATAGTAGATATAGTAATACTTATCATTGAACTACTTAAGGATATATTAGAATTATTATTAATGCAGTTATACAATACTGACTGTAACCGAGAGAATTTCTTGTGTTAACTTATTTGATAACTGAGTTAATGTCATATCTATGTTGATAAATATAATAGAAGGTCTTACTAATGCACATCTAGTCCTTCAAAACAAAG
>NW_013898880.1:0-374 GCF_000517525.1 Limulus polyphemus
TCGTGGAGAGTGTATTAAAATAAAGAGAGTGTTGGATAACAAAACATCTGTTGTGGAGAGTGTATTAAATTAAAGAGAGTGTTGGGTAACAAAAACATCTGTTGTGGAGAGTGTATTAAATTAAAGAGAGTGATGGATAACAAAACATCTGTTGTGGAGAGTGTATTAAATTAAAGAGAGTGTTGGATAACAAAACATCTGTTGTGGAGAGTGTATTAAATTAAAGAGAGTGTTGGGTAACAAAAACATCTGTTGTGGAGAGTGTATTAAATTAAAGAGAGGGTTGGGTAACAAAAACATCTGTTGTGGAGGGTGATGGATAACAAAACATCTGTTGTGGAGAGTGTATTAAATTAAAGAGAGTGTTGGATAAC
>NW_013898881.1:0-473 GCF_000517525.1 Limulus polyphemus
TTTTAATTACACTTAATGGTTTGTTATTACTCACTTTTATTCTCGTTTACTGTTGTTAATTACACTAATGGTTTGTTATTACTCACTTTTCTTCCTTTTTACTGTTGTTAATTACACTTAATGGTTTGTTATTACTCACTTTTCTTCCCGTTTACTAATTAACAACAACAAACCATTAAGTGTGAGAAATACTTTTCTTCTCGTTTATTTTTAATTATACTAATGGTTTGTTATTAATCACTTTTCTTCTTCTTTTCTGTTGTTAATTATACTAATGGTTTGTTATTAATCACTTTTCTTCCCGTTTTCTGTTGTTAATTATACTTAATGGTTTGTTATTACTCACTTTTCTTCCCGTTTACAGGTTGTTAATTACATTTAATGGTTTGTTATTAATCACTTTTCTTCCCGTTTTCTGTTGTTAATTATACTAATGGTTTGTTATTACTCACTTTTCTACTCGTTTACTGTTG
>NW_013898882.1:0-676 GCF_000517525.1 Limulus polyphemus
AAAGTAGGAAGGGGATCATAGGAAATTGGGGAATCTGATAAACCATCGCATACCTGAGAAATTACAAGTACTTTTTCATTGGCGGCAGGTGGGAGTGACCTGTTGTTAGATTTATCTGCGATTATTTGACGAGATATTAGTTGTTATATGAGTCAACCATCTTCTACTGAACTTGCCCCACTTCCTCAAGAACATGCCAAACCTGTTCAGTCTGACAAATAGTTTGACAGCCTTTTCCACAATCGGATTTTACCATGTCTTCCTATGAATTCAGCTAGGCATAATATGGCGTTTTTAGACATTTCTCTCTGGCACACTTGTATTCATCTATCTAATAATTTGTTTGATTTGTTATTTACTGTGAATTTCAAGGTTAATGTTACCACTTTTGGTATCACACCTCTTAATTCCAATGTGTCTCTCACGCAAATTATCACACTCTTGTTATGGCTCCCTCTATCCAATTCTACCAGAGTATCATTTCTTGTTTGGCAGGGTTTGTGTTTAGACGTATAAAATTTTGCTTTAGTGTGCTTCCTTTTTATAACTTAAATAGTTATACTTCCAAAGTGATCTTCTTTATTAATCGTTTTTGATTATACAGCTGACGCCTTTATTTTTAATTCACTATCCAGTCTTTATTGCTTTTTTTGTTGTTGTTTGGAATAATTTCCAA
>NW_013898883.1:0-256 GCF_000517525.1 Limulus polyphemus
TACATAAATATACAGGTGATTATATCTTCTACATAAATATACAGGTGTTTATATCTTCTATATAAATATACAGGTGTTTATGTCTTCTACATAAATATACAGGTTTTTACATCTTCTACATAAATATACAGGGTTTTACATCTTCTACATAAATATACAGGTGTTTATATCTTCTACATAAATATACAGGTGATTATATCTTCTACATGAATATACAGGTGTTTATATCTTCTACATAAATATACAGGTGATTATA
>NW_013898884.1:0-256 GCF_000517525.1 Limulus polyphemus
TCTTACTTGGTACAACTACTCCATCAACACCTAGGTGTAACTCTAGTTACAGAATATATAACCACCATACGCATCTTTAGCGTTATTTGGTACAACAACTCCACGAACACCTAGGTGTAACTCTAGTTACCTAATTTATAACCACCATACTCATCGTTAGACTTACTTGGTACAACAACTCCACGAACACCTACGTGTAACTCTAGTTACCGAATTTGTAACCAACATAATCATCTTTAGCGTTATTTGGTACAAC
>NW_013898885.1:0-255 GCF_000517525.1 Limulus polyphemus
TTTTAGCACTACATGTACTGCATGTCCTGCACCATTCTTCCGCATCTTGCCTCATACCTATCCAGTAAAATCGTTGTCGTATGTGACTCAATGTCTTCTTAATTCCGAGATGTCCTACCTGTTAAATTATCATGGGATCGACGCAGCACAACTTCCCGTAACTTTCTCGGTATAACTGTTTGCCCAAGTCGTCACTTTCCCATCTCCGGAGAAGAATACCATCTTCAAGTTTCAACTGGTCCCATTGTCGCCCAA
>NW_013898886.1:0-251 GCF_000517525.1 Limulus polyphemus
GTAGAAGAAAAGAGGTGTGACTGCCATAACTCCAAGAGGAAAGAACCTAGGCGCCTGAAATGTTGCACACATACAAAGGGTGTGCACCTGGGTATTCTATATCTTATCCATATGCGTGCGCATCTTTTTAATGAGACAATCTTACGAAAAACCACATAGAAAAGAAGTGGTTCCATATATAAAAAAATTCTAAGATATAGAAAGGTCAGTGTGTTTTAAGAACAATGTGTTCCAAAAACGGCTTTCATATG
>NW_013898887.1:0-255 GCF_000517525.1 Limulus polyphemus
GTCAACAAAATACTAGAGGAACAAAGACCAAAAGTCCGTTATAACAGTCGACCAAATATACTTGAAATCTGACTAAAACGACCCATATCAATGTCAACAAAATCTAGTGGAAGGAAAACTAAAAGACCCTTATAACAGTCGAAAAAATATAGTTTAAGAAGGATTAAAAATACCATTATGAATCACATTAAAATATAGCGTAAGAAACACTAAAAATACCTCTATCAAAGTCGAAAATATCTAGTCTAAGAAAGC
>NW_013898888.1:0-372 GCF_000517525.1 Limulus polyphemus
ATTATAACATTCTCACCGCCGAAAGAGCGAGTACGTTCGGTGTAAAGAGGATTCGAACCCGCAGGTCGATCGCCCTAACTATCAAGCCAGACCGCCGACAAATATGGATTGAATTAAAAACTCACACAATTAAAAGACCTACCAGCCACTATCCATCTATAATCAAAGACCTACTAGTTACCATCTATCTATATTGAAAGATCTACCAGTTACCATCGATATATATTAAAAGACCTACCAGAATATCCATCTGTATTAAAAGACCTACCAGCCACTATCCATCTATAATCAAAGACTTACTAGTTACCATCTATCTATATTAAAAGACCTACCAGTTACCATCGATCCATATTAAAAGACCTACCAGCCACT
>NW_013898889.1:0-461 GCF_000517525.1 Limulus polyphemus
CGTTTTGGACAATGATTCAAGACTCAAAGATAAATGAAATCTGAGCAATGACATCTGTTCGTATTGGACAATGATTCAAGACACAAGGAATAAAGGAAATCTGAGTTATAAGATCTGTTCGTATTGGATAATGATTTAAGACACAAGGAATAAAGGAAATCAGAGTTTTAAGCTCTGTTCGTATTGGACAATGATTCAAAACACAAAGAATACAGGAAATTAGAATTATAAGATCTGTTCATATTGGACAATGTAACTCAGATTTCCTGTATTCCTTGTGTCTTGAATAACAAGGAATAAAGGAAATCATAGGTGTAAGATCTGTTAGTATTGGACAATAATTCAAGACACAAGGAATAAATAAAAACTGAGTAAAAAGATCTATTAGTATTGGATAATTATTCACTACACAAAGAATATTGGAAATCTGAGTTATAAGATCCGTTCGTATTGGACAATGA
>NW_013898890.1:0-393 GCF_000517525.1 Limulus polyphemus
ATTATTGTGTCAAATAACCATAGCTCTATTACTATCAGATATTTGATATATTCTTGATGTGACGTGTGTTACACAGCTGGTGTAGTATTGTTGTTATTGTGTCAAATAACTTTATAGCTCTATTACTATCAGATATTTTATATATTCTTGATTTGATGTATGTTACACTGCTGGTGTAGTCTTGTTATTATTGTGTCAAATAACAGTAGCTCTATTACTATCAGATATTTGATATATTCTTGATGTGACATCTGTTACATTGCTGATGTAGTCTTGTTATTATTGTGTCAAATAACTATAGCTCTATTACTATCAGATATTTGATATATTCTTCATGTGACATCTGTTACACTGCTGGTGTAGTTTTGTTATTATAGTGTCAAATAACAATAG
>NW_013898891.1:0-254 GCF_000517525.1 Limulus polyphemus
GATTTTCATTTGTTTATGTTGGGTTCTTTGTTTAAAATGACTGTGTTTTTAATAGATATACTATGGTTTTTTGTAGCTGCAATGGTGCACTTCATCCCCCACTATACTGGTACAGATATGTCGATGACACTTTTGCGGGTTTCAACTCTACAGAACACACACTAACTTTCTTTAAACACATAAATTCTATTCACCCCAACATCAAATTTACCATAGAACACGAAAACAATAAACAGTTATCCTTTCTTAAACTC
>NW_013898892.1:0-256 GCF_000517525.1 Limulus polyphemus
GCAGAATCTATGACAAAGTTGCACCTTTGGTCATCTAGCTTTCCTGTCTCATAGACACTGTGTGTGCTTGGCATTTTATACCTAGCTGTTGGGACTTTCAAGATGGGGGTTGATGGGCGTCGCTCAACACCAACCACCACTGGTCTCCTTGAGGCCGACTTGTTGGTAATATTCCTCCTACACTGGCTCCTCAAATGTCTGTTTTCCACAGTTCCAACAATCTTTCTGGATATCAGCCTTTCCTGCTGTGGCACCT
>NW_013898893.1:0-256 GCF_000517525.1 Limulus polyphemus
GACTGTACACTATAGTAGCACCGAACTGATAATGATAGTATCTGTGTAGACTGTACTTTATAGTAGCACCGAAATGATGATGATAGTATCTGTGTAGACTGCACGTTATAGTAGCACCGAACTGATGACAATAATATCTGTGTTGACTGTACACTATAGTAGCATCGAACTGATGATGATAGTATCTGTGTAGACTGTAGACTATAGTAGCACCAAAATGATGATGATAGTATCTGTGTAGACTGTACATTATAGT
>NW_013898894.1:0-255 GCF_000517525.1 Limulus polyphemus
TGGGTCATGATCTACACGTACATTGTGGCAGATCTTCTGTGGGTCATGATCTACATTACGTTGTGGCAGATCCTCTGTGGGTCATGACCTACACGCACGTAGTGGCAGATCCTCTGTGCATCATGATCTACATGTACGTTGTGGCAGATCCTCTGTGGGTCATGATCTACACGTACATTGTGGCAGATCTTCTGTGGGTCATGATCTACATTTACGTTGTGGCAGATCCTCTGTGGGTCATGATCTACACGCACG
>NW_013898895.1:0-319 GCF_000517525.1 Limulus polyphemus
GTCTAATCTCAGTTGGAGATTACATTCTCCACATTGTTCTTCACAGTCTAATCTCAGTTGGAGATTCCATTCTCCACATTGTTCTTCACAGTCTAATCTCTGTTGGAGATTATATTCTCCACATTTTTCTTCACAGTCTAATCTCAGTTGGAGATTACATTCTCCACATTGTTCTTCACAGTCTAATCTCAGTTGGAGATTCCATTCTCCACATTGTTCTTCACAGTCTAATCTCTGTTGGAGATTATATTCTCCACATTTTTCTTCACAGTCTAATCTCAGTTTGAGATTACATTCTCCACATTGTTCTTCACAGTCT
>NW_013898896.1:0-255 GCF_000517525.1 Limulus polyphemus
GTTTCACACACTACCCATTCTTAATCTATTCATCGTATAGACGAAGTAACAAGTTACACCTTAACAGAGTAAAATCAACTGTCCTATTCAAATTAAGGTGAATAATATTATATAAGAGAAGTAATACAACTGAAATAAGACAAAGTTGTAGCTTATTGGACAAAACAATGAAATACGAAAACAAACAAAGCTACTTCACGTGAAAACTTCAAAATGAAGTCAGGTAATAAATATATGAATTCAAGAGAAGTGGAG
>NW_013898897.1:0-249 GCF_000517525.1 Limulus polyphemus
CTTATTGACAGTACACATTATCGTTAAATCTTGTGTCTTCTTATTGACAGTAACAGTATCTTTTAATCTTGTGTCTTCTTACTGACAGTACACAGTATCGTTAAATCTTGTGTCTTCTTATTGACAGTTCACAGTATTGTTAAATCGTGTGTCCTCTTATTGACAGTACACAGTTTTGTTAACTCTTGTGTCTTCTTATTAACAGTACACAGTATCGTTAAATCTTGTGTCTTCTTATTGACAGTACAC
>NW_013898898.1:0-256 GCF_000517525.1 Limulus polyphemus
TGGCTATCCTAGAAAACTCTCTTGTAGCTTTTCTTGAAATTCAAAACCAAGCAAACCATAACTACTCATCAGACAAATTAGTATAGAGAGTGGGCGTCATGAACACATTGTCAATCTGTCCAATCACACCGAATGCATAAGATTTCCTTACTTTTATATTATGATATAAATAAGACTAATTTACGTTTGTCGTTTTAGTCATTGAATTCAAGTTTGTTTGTATATTATGGAAATTTTCCAAATGAAGAGGCGATTA
>NW_013898899.1:0-256 GCF_000517525.1 Limulus polyphemus
TACAGGTTAGAACAGGTATCTACATGAAGTACAAGTTAGAACAGGTATCTACATGAAGTACAAGTTAGAACAGGTATCTACATGAGGTACAAGTTAGAACAGGTATCTACATGAAGTACAGGTTAGAACAGGTATCTACATAAGGTACAAGTTAGAACAGGTATCTACATGAGGTACAAGTTAGAATAGGTATCTACATGAGGTACAGGTTAGAACAGGTATCTACATGAGATACTTGTCACTGGATGTGTGAAAG
>NW_013898900.1:0-254 GCF_000517525.1 Limulus polyphemus
AAGCAGCCAGTTGGACTATTTTTAGTTTCATTTTTTGAAGAGGTTAAAAATGATGTTAATTAAACAATTGAGTCATCACTGTATTCTACAATTACTACCATACTCATTAACAGTAAACTTACTTGATTTAATGACAGTTTTATTTGATGTGATTAAAGTGGAAACTAAACGTTATTAGAACTACAAGACTTAACCGTTGATGTGATTAAAGTGGAAACTAAACGTTACTAGAACTACAAGACTTAACTGTTGAT
>NW_013898901.1:0-526 GCF_000517525.1 Limulus polyphemus
GACAGGACACATTATTGTTAAATCTTGTGTTTTCCTACTGACAGTACACATTATCGTCGAATAGTGTCTCTTCTTATTGACATTACACAGTATCGTTAAATCTTGTGTCTTCTTATTGACAGTACACAATATCGTTGTATCGTTAAATCTTGTGTCTTCTTATTGACAGTACACAGTATCGTTAAATCCTATGTCTTCTTATTGAAAGTACACAGTATCGTTAAATTCTTGTGTCTTCTTATTGACAGTACACAGTATCGTTAAATCTTGTGCTTTTTGACAGTACACAGTATCGTTAAATCCTACATAGTATTGTTATATCTTGTGTCTTCTTATTGAAAGTACACAATATCGTTAAATCTTGTGTCTTCTTATTGACAGGACACATTATTGTTAAATATTGTGTCTTCTTATTGACAGTACACATTATCGTTAAATCTTGTGTCTTCTTATTGAGTAGTACACAGTATCGTTAAATCTTGTGTCTTCTTATTGACAGTACACAGGATTTAACGATTACTTGTGT
>NW_013898902.1:0-255 GCF_000517525.1 Limulus polyphemus
GTTCAGTCTTCCAGCTGTCCATCTGTTGAAATCCCAACCCATTCGTGTTACGTCCAATTTTCTAGCTATCTATTTGGATAGATAAGTTCAGCCTTCCAGCTGCCCAGCTGTTGAAATCCCAACCCATTCGTGTTACATCCAGTTTTCTAGCTGTCTGTTTGGATAGATAAGTTCAGTCTTCCAGCTGTCCATCTGTTGAAATCCCAACCCATTCGTGTTACGTCCAGTTTTCAAGCTGTCTGTTTGGATAGATAA
>NW_013898903.1:0-256 GCF_000517525.1 Limulus polyphemus
CCTCGTAATCAACAGATCTGACCGGACACTCAACGAAACATAACTTCAACTTCTAAACAAAGGACTCAACTTTGCCGTCAACCACAAAACAACTCCATGCCTAGAGTTCAAGGCGTGTCTAGAAGATCTAGCCAGACGACTCGTGACCCGCTACATAAAAGAACAAAAGACCACCTCTACCTCAAATATCCTCCAACTACAGAAAGAAGAAATCCATGACATCAACCAACAGACTTTTATCACAGGTAACTACAAC
>NW_013898904.1:0-254 GCF_000517525.1 Limulus polyphemus
GTGAAATCTTGTGTCTTCTTATTGATAGTACACAGTATCGTTAAATCTTGTGTCTTCTTATTGACAGTACAAAGTATCGTTAAATCTTGTGTCTTCTTATTGACAGTACACATTATCGTTGAATATTGTCTTCTTATTGACAGTACAGAGTATAGTTAAATCTTGTGTCTTCTTATTGACAGTATAGAGTATCGTTAAATCTTGTGCTTTTTTTGACAGTACACAGTATCGTTAAATATTGTGTCTTCTTATTG
>NW_013898905.1:0-252 GCF_000517525.1 Limulus polyphemus
ACTTGTAAAAGAACGTCCTACAAACACTAAATACACAGCATTCAACAGTGTTAACCATAAACATGAACACCAGCAACACACAGGAACAGTGTTTTGATCAGAAATTTAAAAAACAATAAGTGTGAGTAAATGAGTAAAAATGTCACTGGAATCATGTACCACATGGACAGGAACAGTGTGTGCAAAGACTATATGAAAAACATGTATCTTAGACTTATAAAATATAGACATATTCATACAACACATCCAAAT
>NW_013898906.1:0-252 GCF_000517525.1 Limulus polyphemus
TGTGTCTTCTTATTGACAGTACTTAGTATCGTTAAATTTTCTGTCTTCTTAGTGACAGGACCCATTATTGTTAAATCTTATGTTTTCTTACTGACAGTGCACATTATCTTTGAATATTGTTTCTTCTTATTGACAGTACACAGTATCGATAAATCTTGTGCCTTCTTGTTGACAGTACACAGTATCGTTAAATCTTGTGTCTTCTTATTGACAGTACACAGTATCGTTAAATCTTGTGTCTTCTTATTGAAA
>NW_013898907.1:0-648 GCF_000517525.1 Limulus polyphemus
TATATATATATATATACACAAATATATATATATATATACACACAAATATATATATATATACACACTGATATATATATACACACACGCACACACACTGATATATATACACACACACACATATCCTTATATAGAAGCGTGAAAGCTACTTGTAGGTCAAACCATTTCAAAGGAAGTTCATCTTCGCACTTGTACATGTGGTGAAAGAATTTAAGAATTATTTAAGTCGCTAACTCTAACAGTTCTCTAAATATAACCATTAGAGAACTGTTAGAGTTAGCGACTTGCAAGGATATAACCATCCTTGCAAGTCGCTAACTCTAACAGTTCTCTC
Organism: Limulus polyphemus; assembly: GCF_000517525.1. NCBI lineage: Eukaryota > Metazoa > Arthropoda > Merostomata > Xiphosura > Limulidae > Limulus > Limulus polyphemus. Next base: position 332 of record NW_013898907.1, read on the forward strand.
AATATAACAATCCTTGCAGGTCGCTAACTCTAACAGTTCTCTCATTATAATCATCCTTGCAAGTCGCTAACTCTAGCAGTTTTCTCAATATAACCGTCCTTGCAAGTCGCTAACTCTGACAGTTCTCTCAATATAACAATCCTTGCAAGTCGCTAACTCTAACAGTTCTCTCATTATAACCGTCCTTGCAAGTCGCTAACTCTGACAGTTTTCTCAATATAACCGTCCTTGCAAGTCGCTAACTCTAGCAGTTTTCTCAATATAACCGTCCTTGCAAGTCGCTAACTCTAACAGTTTTCTCATTATAACCATCCTTG
>NW_013898908.1:0-256 GCF_000517525.1 Limulus polyphemus
TTTAACAATACTGTGTACTATCAATAAGAAGACACACGATTTAGCAATACTGTGTACTATCAATAAAAAGACACAAGATTTAACGATACTGTGTACCTTCAATAAGAACACACAAGATTTAACGATAATATGTACACTCAGTAAGAATACAGAAGATTTAACAATAATGTGTCCTATAAATAAAAAGACATAAGATTTAACAATACTGTGTACTGTCAATAACAAGACACAATATTCAACGATAATGTGTACTGTC
>NW_013898909.1:0-256 GCF_000517525.1 Limulus polyphemus
GCTCAACTAATACAAAGTGACTACCGTAGCTCAACTAATACAAAGTGACTACCGTAGTTCAACTAATACAAAGTGACTACCGTAGCTCAACTAATACAAAGTGACTACCGTAATTCAACTAATACAAAGTGACTACCGTAGTTCAACTAATACAAAGTGACTACCGTAGCTCAATTAATACAAAGTGACTACCGTAGTTCAACTAATACAAAGTGACTACCGTAGTTCAACTAATACAAAGTGACTACCTTAATTC
>NW_013898910.1:0-255 GCF_000517525.1 Limulus polyphemus
TATATCTTCTGTGTTCTTATTAGACAGGACACATTATTGTTAAATCTTGTGTTTTCTTACTGACAGTACACATTATCGTTGAATATTGTTTACTTCTTATTGAAAGTACACAGTATCGTTAATTCTTGTGTCTTCTTATTGACAGTACACAGTATCGTTAAATCTTGTGTCTTCTTATTGACAGTACACAGTATCGTTAAATCTTGTGTCTTCTTATTGACAGTACACAATATTGCTAAATCGTGTGTCTTCTTA
>NW_013898911.1:0-256 GCF_000517525.1 Limulus polyphemus
CTAAGTAGCTAGTATTCCCTTACAATTCATTCAGCTTGGATAGTAGCTACTGTTACATTAAAATTCATTCGAGTTAGGTAGTAACTAGTATTACCTTACAATTCATTCAGCTTGGATAGTAGCTAGTGTTACCTTACAATTCATTCATTTTGGATAGTAGCTAGGGTTACCTTACAATTCATTCAGCTTGGATAATAGCTTGTATTACCTTACAATTCATCCAGGTAGGATAGTAGCTAGTATTACCCTACAATTC
>NW_013898912.1:0-256 GCF_000517525.1 Limulus polyphemus
TATATTCCTAAACAAAAGAAGAAAGAAAGGCACTATATTCTGATCAAATCATCATATTTCTACTTAAAATATTCTTATAAAACAGAAATGACATTTAAAATGACTTCATACGATTAACAACAAATGAGTTTTGTAAGGTTAAAATGCTTTAATAGCAGATAACATGTAAAACTAGCCCCAAATCACTTCATGTCTTAAAACTTATGTATTTAACTAAAATTACTTGAAAAAAAGAATGTGCTAACAACACAATTTT
>NW_013898913.1:0-256 GCF_000517525.1 Limulus polyphemus
GATTATTTTGTATTTCATCAGAAGATGGGAGTAACTCATGCTCACTTAAAATATATTCAAATTGACTTTGATTGGGTTGTAACTCTTCTAAGGAAAACTTATCTGTTAGATTGCAAGATGATCCTGAACAAAATTTATTTCGTCTTCAGTATTTGTGACTCGGGATCGCTGTCTACGTTTTGGCCCTTTTTAACTAGCTTTGGTTTGGTAAGAACCTGGTCTGATGTACCGAATATAAAATATATATATTTGTTTT
>NW_013898914.1:0-399 GCF_000517525.1 Limulus polyphemus
GTGTAAGACTTTCAAAATGGATATCCTTTGATCAAAATTCCCAATAGTTATTTTATAATCTGTTATTAAAACTTCGGCTAGTTTCGATTTTACTGGTTTTTTCTTTTTTATTTGTCTTCAGTTATGTTGTAAACATAGAATAGCTTTAAAATTAAGATTATTCAAATAAAATCCGAATGTGTAAAGGCCGTGACGTCTTCTTATAAAATAAACTTTTACATTTGGATCGTTTTTACTCTGGGTTAAGCAAAGTTCTTAATGAAAAGCTAAAAAACTTCTTTTTTTAGCTTTTCAATGTGTATAATGTTTTTAGATTATGCTATAGTAAATATCGGATAGTGCTTAATACGTCGGAAAACTCAAAATTCAGACTCTATTAATTTTGCGGTCAGAAACCAA
>NW_013898915.1:0-256 GCF_000517525.1 Limulus polyphemus
TTATGTTTTTTATTGACAGGACACATTATTGTTAAATCTTCTGTTTTCTTACTGACAGTACACAGTATTGTTAAATCTTATGTCTTTTTATTGACAGGACACATTATTGTTAAATCTTCTGTTTTCTTCTTGAAAGTACACAGTATCTTTAAATCTTGTGTCTTCTTATTGACAGTACACAGTATCATTAAATCTTGTGTCTTCTTATTGACAGTACACATTATCGTTGAAAATTGTGTCTTCTTATTGATACTAC
>NW_013898916.1:0-324 GCF_000517525.1 Limulus polyphemus
ACAGGTATTAATAGAATAATAAAACGTTACTATAAATAAAAACACGTATTAATAGAATAATAAAACGTTACTATAAATAAAAACAGGTATTAATAGAATAATAAAACGTTACTATAAATAAAAACACTTATTAATAGAATAGTAAAACGTTACTATAAATAAAAACACTTATTAATAGAATAGTAAAACGTTACTATAAATAAAAACAGGTATTAATAGAATAATAATATGTTACTATAAATAAAAACACGTATTAGTAGAATAATAATACGTTACTATAAATAAAAACACGTATCAATAGAATAATAATACGTTACTATAAAT
>NW_013898917.1:0-256 GCF_000517525.1 Limulus polyphemus
AAACAAGTATTTTTGTTTTTAACTAAGATTTCATGTTTATATATGTACATAAAAACATTTTAATTTTCTTTCATGAATATACTTTTATTTCAAGTTTATTTTTATGTTTCATTGCAGCCGTACTTTTGTTTATTGTGCCGCATAAACCGTTGGGTCAGCAGCGTGACCTTTGTACGTTGTCCGTAACTACCCTGTTGGGGGTCACTCTTGTTCAGCCCAGCGCGGACGCATTTGAACATTACTGTCGATATGATAA
>NW_013898918.1:0-274 GCF_000517525.1 Limulus polyphemus
CAGACTCCGAGTACAACAATTATAGTTAACAGTTATGTTCTCTCGCAGACTCCGAGTACAACAATTATAGTTAACAGTTATGTTTACTCGCAGGCTCCGAGTACAACAATTATAGTTAACAGTTATCTTCTTTCGCAGACTCCGAGTACAACAATTATAGTTAACAGTTATCTTCTCTCGCAGGCTCTGATGCAACAATTATAGTTAATGGTTATCTTCTCTCACAGGCTCCGAGTACAACAATTATAGTTAACAGGTTATCTTCTTTCGCAGG
>NW_013898919.1:0-256 GCF_000517525.1 Limulus polyphemus
TTTAGGACAATCTCTGAGAGCAAAGCAAGTTCTAATTTTGTTGCAAAAAAGTTTAAGATGATCTTAGAGAGTGAGGCAAGTTCTAATTTTGTTGAGGAAGAGTTTAGGACAATCTCTGAGAGCAAAGCAAGTTCTAATTTTGTTGCAAAAAGAGTTTAGAACAATCTTAAAGAGTGAGGCAAGTTCTAATTTTGTTGCAAAAAAGTTTAAGACGATCTTAGAGAGTGAGGCAAGTTCTAATTTTGTTGAAGAAGAG
>NW_013898920.1:0-251 GCF_000517525.1 Limulus polyphemus
CATCATGACAAAAATTTGTGTATTGATTAGAAAATCACTGTCGTTAAATTTTATTTTTTTTGTTACAGAACTATTGTATGTCATGACAAAAATTTGTGTATTGATTAGAAAATCACTGTCGTTAAATTTTATTTTTTTGTTTACAGAACTATTGTATGTCATGACAAAAATTTGTGTATTGATTAGAAAATCACTGTCGTTAAATTTTATTTTTTTCGTTACAAAACTATTGTACATCATGACAAAAATTT
>NW_013898921.1:0-1120 GCF_000517525.1 Limulus polyphemus
CTTAAGAATGTTTCCAGCGTCCACATCTTTGTTGGCGCATTTGGAAAGTCGTTTTCAGAAATATATATATCTAGCTAATTTTTCAAGTGTTTATGTCGTTTCCAATTTGTTCACGTCAATTACCTTTTTAACATGTTTATTTTAATATTTATTGTTTTTGTCGTAATACTTCCTTTAATGTATTTTCTGTAAGTATGAAATAGCATGTTTTCCTTTATTATTTACTGTTATTAGTGTATTTAAAGCTTAATCCTAGTTTTGTTATTTACTGTTATAAGTGTATTTATAGCTTAATCCTAGTTATTTGGTTTAGAAGCTTTCCTTCAGCAAACTATATATTCAGCAAACTATATATTTTTTTTATAATTAGCTATAGATCCACACGTTTTAACTATGTTCTGAACACTATTTATATAAGCTATTTAGCTTCTGGTGTTTGATATCGTTAGGTGTTAACCATAACAAATCTTGTTGTAATCACGTAAAATAGACAACTGTTTGTAACGATAACTAGTCTCGTGCATTTTCTAAATATTCAAATTTCCTATACACTTCTAAAAGAATTTATAGAAACGAAATCGGAAAAGTTATTTCGGAATATTGTATTATAAATAAAATTAAAATCGTTAATCAACATTACTTTGATTTTGCAAATTTCCACTCACACATGGTGTGTTCACTTTAGGTAACTATCGTTTAAGAATTTTTACAGCGTCTACATCTTTGTTGGCACATTTGGAATGTCGTTTTCAGAAATATATATCTAGCTAATTTTTCAAGTGTTTATATCGTTTCCAGTTTGTTCACGTTAATTTCCGTTTTTAACATGTTTCTATTCAAACAATAAATATTATTACGACAAACTTCCTTTAATGTATTTTCTGTAAGTATGATATAGCATGTTTTCCTTTGGTATTTATTAGGTGTTAACCATAACAAATCTTGATGTACTAAATAGCTTATATAAATAGTGTTCAGGACATAGTGAAAACGCGTGGATCTATAGCTAATTATAAAAAAATATATAGTTTGCTGAATGAAATCTTCTAAACCAAATAACAAGGATTAAGCTTTAAATACACTAATAACAGTTTCCTATACACTTCTAAAATTTTGAATA
>NW_013898922.1:0-253 GCF_000517525.1 Limulus polyphemus
TTATGTTAAACAATAGTTTATCTGACAACTAGATGGTTATGTTAAACAATATTTTATCTAGCAGCTAGATGGTTGGGTTAAACAATATTTTATCTGTCAGCTAGATGGTTATGTTAAACAATATTTTATCTAACAGCTAGATGGTTATGTTAAACAATTATTTTATCTGACAACTAGATGGTTATGTTAAACAATATTTTATCTAGCAGCTAGATGGTTATGTCAAACAATATTTTATCTAGCAGCTAGATGG
>NW_013898923.1:0-257 GCF_000517525.1 Limulus polyphemus
CCTAAGATGACTAAGTAAAGACTGTTTACTCACGATGACTAATTAAAGACTGTTTACTCATGATGACCTAAGATGACTAATTAAATACTGTTTACTTAAGATGACTAATTAAAGACTGTTTACTCGAGATTACCTAAGATGACTAATTAAAGACTGTTTACTCATGATGACCTAAGATGACTAGTTAAATACTGTTTACTCGAGATGACTTAAGATGACTAATTAAAGACTGTTTACTCGAGATTACCTAAGATGAC
>NW_013898924.1:0-265 GCF_000517525.1 Limulus polyphemus
GGAATATCTGTGCCATTCGACTAATAGCGATGGCTGTTGGTTTGGTTGTTGTTAAGCCTAAAAATAATGGGGAGGGGGAGGCAGCGACGGTTTTCACCAACAGCATGAGTGACTTAAACAAGCAAACAAATGACACCATGACTGACTGAATCGATCCCCCCTATTATAACGTTCATAAACTTACCACTGTAGAAACCGGGTTTCGATACCCATGGTACGCAGAGCACAGATAGCCCTATGTGTAGCTCTGTGTTTAATTTCAAAC
>NW_013898925.1:0-429 GCF_000517525.1 Limulus polyphemus
TATTGTGTCTTCTTATTGACAGTACACAGTATCGTTAAATCTTGTGTCTTCTAATTGACAGTACAGAGTATCGTTAAATCTTGTGTCTTCTTATTGTCAGTAGGCAGTATGTTAAATCTTGTGTCTTCTTATTGACAGTACACATTATTGTTAAATCTTGTGTTTCTTACTGACAGTACACAGTATCGTAAAATCTTGTGTCTTCTTATTGACAGTACATTGTATTGTTATATCTTGTGTCTTCTTATTGAAAGTAAATTTAACGATACTGTGTAAGAAGACACAAGCGATACTGTGTACTGTCAAGATACTGTGTATTTTCAATAAGAAGACACAAGATTTAACACTAGATTTAACTATTCTTAATGAAAGTACACAGTATCACAAGATTTAACGTCAATAAGAAGACAGTACACAGTATCGTTAAAT
>NW_013898926.1:0-256 GCF_000517525.1 Limulus polyphemus
CATTAATTCATTATTACTCAGCTTTTTGTACCAATAGTTTTCTATTGGTGAACTATTTTTCTCATTCTTTCACATTTGGAGTAACGTTGTCCGATGAACAGTCTGATGTCTAGAGTAGAGCATTAATTCATCATTACTCAGCTTTTTGTACCAATAGTTTTCTATTGGTGAACTATTTTTCTCATTCTTTCATATTTGGAGTAACGTTGTCCGGTGAATACGCTGGTAGTGAACTGAGACAAAACATTAATTCATT
>NW_013898927.1:0-255 GCF_000517525.1 Limulus polyphemus
TCTGTCCTTTGTGCCCATGAGCTCAATAGTTACCCACACCATAAAGCTTCTGTATGGCTTCTGGTACTCCTTCATGATCTAACACCTTGATGCTCACAAGGGTTTGCTGAGATGCAGAATCTATGACAAAGTTGCACCTTTGACCATCTAGCTTTCCTGTCACATAGACACTGTGTGTGCTTGGCATTTTACACCTAGCTGTTAGGACTTTCATGATGGGGGTTGGTGGGCGTCGCTCAACACCAACCACTACTG
>NW_013898928.1:0-389 GCF_000517525.1 Limulus polyphemus
CCTGTGTTGATATACAGTATTGTGTAGTTTTAACACTGTTCACAAAGTACACGACTTCTACACCCGTGTGTTGATATACAGTCTTGTGTAGTTTTAACACTGTCCACAAAGTACACGACTTCTACACGTGTGTTGATGTACGTCTTGTGTAGTTTTAACACTGTCCACAAAGTAGACGACTTCTACACCTGTGTTGATATATAGTATTGTGTAGTTTTAACACTGTTCACAAAGTACACGACTTCTACACGTGTGTTGATAAACAGTTTTGTGTAGTTTTAACACTGTCCACAAAGTACACGACTTCTACACGTGTGTTGATATACAGTCTTGTGTAGTTCTAACACTGTCCACAAAGTAGACGACTTCTACACGTGTGTTGATATACA
>NW_013898929.1:0-256 GCF_000517525.1 Limulus polyphemus
TCTGTGTATGTGTATAAGTGGGATATGTATATCTACAAGTTCTGTGTATGTGTATAAGTGGGATATATGTATCTACAAGTTCTGTGTATGTGTATAAGTGGGATATGTATATCTACAAGTTCTGTGTATGTGTATAAGTGGGATATATATCTACAAGTGTTGTGTATGTGTATAAGTGGGATATATATCTACAAGTGTTGTGTATGTGTATAAGTGGGATATATATCTACAAGTGTTGTGTATGTGTATAAGTTAG
>NW_013898930.1:0-257 GCF_000517525.1 Limulus polyphemus
ATCTGTAATAAAAGACCTACCAGACACAATCCATCTATAATAAAAGACCTACCAGCCACAATCCATCTGTAAAAAAAGACCTACCAGACACAATCCATCTGTAATAAAAGACCTACCAGCCACAATCCATCTGTAATAAAAGACCTACCATCCATTCTCTATCTATAGTAAAAGACCTATCAGCCACTCTCCATCTATAATATAACACCTACCAAATTACTATCCATCTGTAATAAAGGACCTACCAGCCACTATCC
>NW_013898931.1:0-256 GCF_000517525.1 Limulus polyphemus
ATGTTTAATACGGAACAGAGGATAAAGAACAGTTGTGTCTACCTTGTTTATATCTGTTTAATACTGAACAGAGGATAAAGAACAGTTGCGTCGACCTTGTTTATATCTGTTTAATACGGAACAGAGGATAAAGAACAGTTGCGTCTACCTTGTTAATATATGCTTAATACGGAACAGAGGATAAAGAACAGTTGCGTCTACCTTGTTGCGTCTAGGTGTTTATATATGTTTAATACGGAACAGAGGATAAAGAACA
>NW_013898932.1:0-255 GCF_000517525.1 Limulus polyphemus
GGCCCTGTGGTTCTTTCATGAAGTTGTCTTATTCAAGTGGCTCTGTGGTTATTTCATGAAGTTGTATTATTCAAGTGGCTCTGTGGTTATTTCATGAAGTTGTGTTACTCAAGTGGCTCTGTGGTTATTTCATGAAGTTGTCTTATTCAAGTGGCCCTGTGGTTATTTCATGAAGTTGTCTTATTCAAGTGGCTCTGTGGTTATTTCATGAAGTTGTCTTATTCAAGTGGCTCTGTGGTTATTTCATGAAGTTGT
>NW_013898933.1:0-255 GCF_000517525.1 Limulus polyphemus
AAAGTTATAATTAATACAGCATGTCAAAGTACAATACATCATAAGGTCATAAGAACCCCTTGTATTCACTTGTTATATAAATACAGTTATAATTACAACAGCATGCCAAACTTCAATACACCCTTTAGGTCATAAAGACCCCGTGTATTCACTTGTTATATAAAATACAGTTATAATTACAACAGTATGTCATAGTACATTACATAATAAGGTCATAAAAACCCCGTGTTTTCTCTTGTTACATAAAATAACTGT
>NW_013898934.1:0-365 GCF_000517525.1 Limulus polyphemus
CTACTTGGTCAGACGTAGTAAGTTTTATTGTTTAGTATTTCTCAATCCTGGAATCAACACATCATACTTATGGCAAAGCACTATTTGGTCAAACGGAGTGAGTTTTTATAGTTTAGTATTTCTCAATCTGGAATCAACACATCATACTTATGGCAAAACACTATTTGGTCAAACGGAGTAAGTTTTATTGTTTAGTATTTCTCAATCCTGGAATCAACACATCATACTTATGGCAAAACACTATTTGGTCAAACGGAGTAAGGTTTATTGTTTAGTATTTCTCAAAAATAGTGTTTTGCCATAAGTATGATGTGTTGATTCCAGGAACGTCTGACCAGTAAGGTTTATTGTTTAGTATTTCTCAA
>NW_013898935.1:0-256 GCF_000517525.1 Limulus polyphemus
TCCTGCAACATTTGATAATTATGGATGGGCCTAATTAACTACATTCAGAAAGGTTATGGAAATTTAGAAAAATTATTTGACACACTTGAATAAGGATATATTCTATACAACTTATAGAAGAGTGAAAAAAGTATATATTTCAGCTATAACATATAACATATTGCTTTATTCACAAAAATGTATAAGGTGTTTGCTGAAGCTTTATAAATCATCTTATGCAACACTTTTTAAGTGCTATATATATAATATTTAATAG
>NW_013898936.1:0-255 GCF_000517525.1 Limulus polyphemus
GTCCCCAGGAAACTTAGCTGGTAAAAAATTATATTACTCTGGACAGGCTTACTACTAGTCTCCAGGAGACTTAGCTGGTAATAACTGACATTACTCTGGACAGACTTACTACTAGAGTCTCCAGGAGACTTAGCTGGTAAGAACTGACATTACTCTGGACAGTCTTACTACTAGAGTCTCCAGGAGACTTAGCTGGTAAGAACTGACATTACTCTGGACAGACTTATCACTAGAGTTCCCAGGAAACTTAGCTGG
>NW_013898937.1:0-254 GCF_000517525.1 Limulus polyphemus
ACAAGATTTAACAATACTGTGTACTATCAATAAGAAGACACACGATTTAGCAATACTGTGTACTGTCAATAAGAAGACACAAGATTTAACGATACTGTGTACTTTCGATAAGAAGACATAAGATTTAACAATATTGTGTACTGTCAATAAGAAGACACAAGATTTAACGATACTGTGTACTGTCAATAAGAAGACAGAAGATTTAACGATACTGTGTACTGTCAATAAGAAGACAGAAGATTTAACGATACTGT
>NW_013898938.1:0-256 GCF_000517525.1 Limulus polyphemus
CGCTAGTCGTCCCTAATTATCAAGTAATAGGTAGCTAGTCAGCATTGTACACCACTAACCAGGAGTTACTTGCGCTAGTCGTTCCTAATTATCAAGTAATAGGTAGCTAGTCAGCATTATCCACCACTAATCAGGAGCTACTTGCGCTAGCCATCCCTAATTATCAAGTAATAGATAGCTAGTCAGCATTATCCACCACTAACCAGGAGTTACCTACGCTAGTCAACCCTAATTACCAAGTAATAGATAGCTAGCC